>NW_022439627.1:0-8878 GCF_009761245.1 Sapajus apella
GAAACATGTTTCTCCAAATAGCGGCGCTTGGATATTCCTGAGTGAATGGGAGTATAGGGTGTAATGAGAAATATCGGGCTCTAAAACAAAAACAGAGCTATGTACCAGAATGATTGTCAAGGTGTATATTCAACTTGGAGAGTTAAACAGATATGTGAATGTAGCAGTTCAGGAAATCTTTCTTTGGAGAATCTGGAAAGAGATATTTCCAGACATATACAGGCACCTAAGAATTAGCGTTAAGATCGCGTCTAAACCACAGCAGAATCGTCTCTTTCAAACTGCTCTCTTATGTTTTCGTTGACCTTCGGAAGTTGCATCTATGTTTCGATTCAGCGAGTTAGAAACACGTTTCTTCTAAAGGCTGCGTGTTGATATTCTTGATTGAATGGGAGTATACGGTGTAATGAAAAATGTTTGGCTATAAAACAAAGGAGGGATATGTAGCAGAATGATTGTCAAGGTGTATATTAAACTTACAGAGTTAAACAATTGTGTGAATGCAGCAGTTCACTAACCCTTTCTTTGGAGAATCTGGAAAGAGATATTTCCAGCCATATACAGACTCTTAAGAAATGGCTTTAAGACCGCATCTAAATCATACGAGAAACGTCTTTTTCAAACTGCTCCACTGTGTGTTCGTTCATCTTAGGAAGTTGCATCTATGTTTAGATTCTGCGAGTTAGAAACACGTTTCGTCTAAAATCTGTGTTTGGATATTCCTGAGTCAATGGTAGTATATGGTGGAATGAGAAATATCTGGCTCTAAAATAAAAACGGAGCTATGTAGCTGAATGATTGTCAAGGTGTATATTCAACATATAGAATTAAACAGATGTGTGAATGTAGCAGTTCAGAAACCCTTTCTTTGGAGAATCTGGATAGAGATATTTCCAGCCATAAACAGGCTCCTAAGAATTAGCTATAAGATCGTGTCTAAATCACATTAGAAACGTCTCTTTCAAACTGCTCTGCTGTGTGTTCATTAACCTTCGAAAGTTGCATCTATGTTTAGATTCAGCGAGTTAGAAACAGGTTTCTTCAAAAAGCTGCGTTTGGACATTCTTGAGTGAATGGGAGTAAATGGTGTAATGCGAAATATCTGGCTCTAAAACAAAAGCGGAGCTATGTAGCAGAATGATTGTCAAGGTGTATATTAAACTTACAGAGTTAAACAATTGTGTGAATGTTGCAGTTCACTAACCCTTTCTTTGGAGAATCTGGAAAGAGATATTTCCAGGCATATACAGGCTCCTAAGAATTAGCGGTAAGATCTTGTCTAAACCACAGGAGAATCATTTCTTTCAAACTGCTCTCTTATGTGTTCGTTCACCTTCGGAAGTTGCATCTATGTTTAGATTCAGCGAGTTAGAAACACGTTTTTTCTAAAATCTGCGTTTGGATATTCCTGAGTGAATGGGAATAATGGGTGTAATGAGAAATATCTGGCTCTAAAACAAAAGCGGAGCTATGTAGCAGAATGATTGTGAAGGTTTGTATTAAACTTAGAGAGATAAACAATAGTGTTTATGTAGCAGTTCACTAACCCTTTCTTTGGAGAGTGTGGAAAGAGATATTTCCAGCCATATACAGACTCTTAAGAATTAGCTTTAAGATCACATCTAAATCATACGAGAAACGTCTCTTTCAAACTGCTCCACTGTGTGTTCGTTCACCTTAGGAAGTTGCATGTATGTTTAGATTCTGCTATTTATACACACGTTTCTCCAAAAAGCTGCGTTTGCATATTCCTGAGTGAATGGGAGTGTAGGGTTTAATGAGAAATATCTGGCTTTAAAACAAAAACGGAGCTATGTAGCTGAATGATTGGCAACGGGTATGTTCAACTTACAGAATTAAACAGACGTGTGAATGTAGCAGTTCAGAAACACTTTCCTTGGAGAATCTGGAAAGAGATAACACCAGCCATATTCAGGCTCATAAGATTAGCGGTAAGATCACGTCTAAACCACAGGAGAAACGTCCATTTCAAACTGCTCTGCTGTGTTTGGTTCGCATTAGGAAGTTCCATCTATGTTTAGATTCAGCGAGTTAGAAACAGGTTTCTTGTAAAAGCTGCGTTTGTATATTCCTGGGTTATTGGGAGTATAGGGTGTAATGAGAAATATCTGGCTCTAAAACAAAAACGGAGCTATGTAGAAGAATGATTGTCAAGGTGTGTATTCAACTTACAGAGTTAGACAGATGTCTGAATGTAGCAGTTCAGAAACACTTTCTTTATAGAATCGGAAAGAGATAATTCCAGCCACATACAGGTTCATAAGTATTATCGGTAAGATCGCCCCTAAACCACAGGAGAAACGTCCCTTTCAAACTGCTCTGCTCTGTGCTCGTTCACCTTAGGAAGTTGCATGTATGTTTAGATTCAGGGAGTTAGAAACACGTTTCTTCTAAAATCTGCGTTTGGATATTCCTGAGTGAATGGGAGTATAGGGTTTAATGAGAAATATCTGGCACTAAAACATAAGCGGAGCTATGTAACTGAATGATTGTCAAGGTGTATATTCAACATATAGAGTTAAACAGATGTGTGAATGTAGCAGTTCAGAAACCCTTTCTTTGGAGAATCTGGAAAGAGATATTTCCAGCCATAAACAGGCCCATGAGAATTAGCGGTAAGATCGCGTCTGAACCACAGGAGAAACGTCTGTTTCAAACTACTTTGCTGTGTGTTCGTTGACCTTGGGAAGTTGCATCTATGTTTAGATTCAGCGAGTTAGAAACACGTTTCTCCAAAAAGCGGCGCTTGGATATTCCTGAGTGAATGGGAGCATAGTGTGTATTCAGAAATATCGGGCTCTAAAACCACAACGGAGCTATGGAGCAGAATGATTGTCAAGGTGTATATTAAACTTACAGAGATAAACAATTGTGTCAATGTAGCAGTTCAGAAAAACTTTCCTTGGAGAATCTGGAAAGTAAGTAATATTTCCAGCCATATACAGGCTCCTAAGAATTAGCTTTAATATCGCATCTAAATCACAGGAGAAACGTCTCTTTCCAACTGCTGCGCTGTGTTTTCGTTTACCTTCGGAAGTTGCATCTATGTTTACATTCAGCGAGTTAGAAACACGTTTCTCCAAATAGCGGCGTTTGGATATTCCTGAGTGAATGGGAGTATTGGGTGTAATGAGAAATATCGGGCTCTAAAACAAAATCGGAGCTAAGTAGAAGAATGATTGTCAACGTGTATATTCAACTTTGAGAGTTAAACAGATATGTGAATGTAGCAGTTCAGAAAACCTTTCATTGGAGAATCTGGATAGACATATTTCCAGCCATATACAGGCTCCTAAGAATTAGAAGTAAGATCGCGTTTAACCACAGGAGAATCGTCTCTTAAAAACTGCTCTCTTATGTGTTCGTTCACCTTCAGAAGTTGCATCTATGTTTAGAATCAGCGAGTTAGAAACACGTTTCTTCTAAAAGCTGCGTGTCGATATTATTGAGTGAATGGGAGTATACGGTGTAATGAGAAATATGTGCCTGTAAAACAACAACGGAGCTATGTAGCAGAATGATTGTCAAGCTGAATATTCAACTTAGAGAGTTAAACAGATATGTGAATGTAGCAGTTCAAAACACCTTTCTTTGGAGAATCTGGAAAGAGGTATTTCCAGCCATATACAGGCTCCTAAGAATGAGCGGTAAGATCGCATCTAAACCACAGGAGAAACGTCTCTTTCAAACTGCTCTCTTATGCTTTCGTTCACCTTCAGAGGTTGCATCTATGTTTAGATTCAGCGAGTTAGAAACACGTTTCTTCTAAAAGATGCGTGTGGATATTCCTGAGTGAATGGGAATAATAGGTGTAATGAGAAATATCTGGCTCTAAAACAAAAGCGGAGCTATGTAGCAGAATGATTGTCAAGGTGTATGTTAAACTTACAGAGCTAAACAATTGTGTAAAAGTAGCAGTTAACTAACCCTTTCTTTGGAGAATCTAGAAAGAGATATTTCCAGCCATATACAGACTCTTGAGAATTAGCTTAAAGATCGCATCTAAATCATGCGAGAAACGTCTCTTTCAAACTGCTCCACTGTGTGTTCGTTGACCTTAGGAAGTTGCATCTATGTTTAGATTCTGCGAGTTAGAAACACGTTTCTCCAAAAAGCTGCGTTTGGATATTCCTGAGTGAATGGGAGTATAGGGTTTAATGAGAAATATGTGGCTATAAAACAACAACGGAGCTATGTAGCAGAATGATTGTCAAGGTGTATATTAAACTTACAGAGGTAGACAGATATATGAATGTAGCGGTTCAGAAACACTTTCTTTGGAGAATCTGGAAAGAGATATTTCCATCCATATACAGGCTCCTAAGAATTAACTTTAAGATCACATCTAAATCACAGGAGAAACGTCTCTTTCAAACTGCTCCGCTGTGTGTTCGTTCACCTTAGGAAGATGCATCTTTGTTTAGATTCTGCGAGTTAGAAACACGTTTCTCCAAAACGCAGCGTTTGGATATTCCTGAGTGAATGGGAGTGTAGGGTGTAATGAGAAATATCTGGCTCTAAAACAAAAGCGGAGCTATGTAGCAGAATGATTGTCAAGGTGCATATTAAACTCACAGAGTTAAACCATTGTGTGAATGTAGCAGTTCACCACCCCTTTCGTTGGAGAATCTGGAAAGAGATATTTCCGGCCAGATACAGACTCTTAAGAATTAGCTTTAAGATGGCATCTAAATCATACGAGAAACGTCTCTTTCAAACTGCTCCACTGTGTGTTCGTTCACCTTAGCAAGTTCCATCTATGTTTAGATTCTGTGAGTTAGAAACACGTTTCTCGAAAAAGCTGCGTTGGTATATTCCTGAGTGAATGGGATTATAGGGTTTAATGAGAAATATCTGGCCCTGAGAGAAAAACAGAGTTATGTAGCAGAAGCATTGTGAAGGTGTATGTTCAACTTATAGAGTTAAACAGATATGTGAATGTAGCAGTTCAGAAACACTTTCTTTGGAGAATCTGGAAACAGATAATTACATCCATACACAGGCTCATGAGATTTAGCGGTAAGGTCGCGTCTAACCCACAGGAGAAACGTCTCTTTCAAACTGCTCATCTGTGTTTGGTTCACATTAGGAAGTTGCAACTATGTTTAGATTCAGCGAGTTAGAAACAGCTTTCTTCTAAAAGCTGCGTTTGGATATTCCTGGGTTATTGGGAGTATAGGGTGTAATGTGAAATATCTGGCTCTAAAAGAAGAACGGAGCTATGTAGAAGAATGATTGTCAAGGTGTGTATTCAACTTAGAGACTTAGACAGATGTGTGAATGTAGCAGGTCAGAAATCATTTCCTTGGAGAATCTGGAAAGAGATGTTTCCAGGCATATACAAACTGATAAGAATTAGCTTTAAGATCGTGTCTAAAACACAGCAGAAAAATCTCTTTCCAACTGCTCTGCGTTGTGTTCGTTGACCTTAGGACGTTGCATCTGTGTTTTGATTCAGCGAGTTAGCAACACGTTTCTTCTAAAGGCTGCGTGTCGATATTCTTGAGTAAATGGGAGTATACAGTGCAATGAGAAATATCGGGCTCTAAAACAATAAAGGAGCTATGTAGCAGAATGATTGTTAAGCTGTATATTCAATATATAGAGTTAAACAATTGTGTGAATGTAGCAGTTGAATAACCCATTTTGGAGAATCTGGAAAGAGATATTTCCAGCCATATACAGCCTCCTAAGAATTAGAGGTAAGATCGCGTCTAAACCACAGGAGAATCGTCTCTTTCAAACTGCTCTCTTATATTTTCGTTCACCGTCGGAAGTTGCATCTATGTTTAGATTCATCGAGTTAGAAACACGTTTCTCCAAAAAGCGGCGTTTGGATATTCCTGAATGAATGTGAGTATAGGGTGTAATGAGAAATATCGGGCTCTAAAACAACAACGGAGCTATGTTGCAGTATAATTTTCAAGGTGTATATTAAACTTTAAGATCGCATCTAAATCACAGGAGAAACGTCTCCTTCAAACTGCTCCGCTGTGTGTTCGTTCACCTTCGGTAGTTGCATCTATGTTTAGATTCAGCGAGTTACAAACACGTTTCTCCAAATAGCGGCGTTTGGATATTCCTGAGTGAATGCGAGTGTAGGGTGTAATGAGAAACATCTGGCTCTAAAGCAAAAATGGATCTATGTAGCAGAACGATTGTTACGGTGTATATTCAACTTAGAGAGTTAAACAGATATTTGAATGTATGACTTCAGAAAATCTTTCTTTGGAGAATCGGGAAGGAGATATTTCCAGCCATATTGAGGCTCCTAAGATTTAGCGGTCAGTTTGCATCTAAATAACAGGAGAAACGTCTCTTTCAAATTGCTCTGCTCTGCGTTCGTTCACCTTAGGAAGTTGCATCTATGTTTAGATTCAGCGAGTTAGAAAGACGTTTCTTCTAAAATCTGCGTTTCGATATTCCTGAGTGAATGGGAGTATAGGGTGTAATGGGAAATATCTGGCTCTAAAACAAAAACGGAGCTATGTAGCAGAATGATTGTCAAGGTGTATATTAAACTTACAGAGTTAAACCATTGTGTGAATGTAGCAATTGAATAACCCTCTCTTTGGAGAATCTGGAAAGAGATATTTCCAGCCATATACAGACTCTTAAGAATTAGCTTTAAGATCGCATCTAAATCATACGAGAAACGTCTCTTTCAAACTGCTCCACTGTGTGTTCGTTCACCTTAGGAAGTTGCATCTATGTTTAGATTCAGCGTGTTAGAAACAGGTTTCTTCTAACAGCTGTGTTCTGATATTCCTGGGTTATTGGGAGTATAAAGTGTAATGAGAAATGTCTGGCTCTAAAACAAGAAGAGAGCTATGTAGAAGAATGATTGTCAAGGTGTGTATTCAACATACAGAGTTAGACATATTTGTGAATGTAGCAGTTCAGAAACCCTTTCTTTGGAGAATCTGGAAAGAGATATTTCCAGCCATAAACAGGCTCATAAGAATTAGCGGTAAGATCACATCTAAACCACAGGAGAAACGTCTCTTTCAAACTGCCCTGCTGTGTGTTCTTTGACCTTAGTAAGTTGCATCTATATTTTGATTCAGCGAGTTAGAAACACGTTTCTTCTAAAAGCTGCATGTCGATATTCTTGAGTGAATGGGAGTATACCATGTAATGAGAAATATCTGGCTCCAAAACAAAAACGGAGCTTTGTAGCAGAAAGATTGTCAAGGTGTATATTATACTTCCTGAGTTAAACAATTGGGTGAATGTAGCAGTTCACTAACCCTTTCTTTGGAGAATCTGGAAAGAGATATTTCCAGCCATATACAGCCTCCTGAGAATTAGCTTTAAGATCACAACTAAATCACAGGAGAAACGTCTCTTTCAAAGGGCTCCGCTGTGTGTTTGTTGAACTTCGGAGGTTGCATCTATGTTTAGATTCAGCGAGTTAGAAACAGGTTTCTTCCAAAAGCTGCGTTTGGATATTCCTGAGTGAATGGGAATAATAGGTGTAATGAGAAATATCTGGCTCTAAAACAAAAGCAGAGCTATGTAGCAGAATGATTGTCAAGCTGTATATTAAACTTACAGAGTTAAAGAATTGTGTGAATGTAGCAGTTCACTAACCCTTTCTTTGGAGAATCTGTAAAGAGATATTTCCAGCCATATACAGACTCTTAAGAATTAGCTTTATGATCGTATCTAAATCATACGAGAAACGTCTCGTTCAAACTGCTCCACTCTGTGTTCGTTCACCTTAGGGAGTTGCATCTACATTTAGATTCTGCGAGTTAGAAACACGTTTCTCCAAAAAGCTGCGTTTAGATATTGCTGAGTGAATGGAAGTATAGGGTGTAATGAGAAATATCTGGCTCTAAAAGAAAAACGGAGGTTTGTAGAAGAATGATTGTCAAGGTGTGTATTCAACTTACAGAGTTAGACAGATGTGTGAATGTAGCAGTTCAGAAAGCTTTCCTTGGAGAATCTGGAAAGAGATATTTCCAGCCATATATAGGCTCACAAGTATTAGCTTTAACATCGCGTCTAAACCACAGGAGAAACGTCTCTTTCAAACTGCTCTGCTCTGTGTTGGTTCACCTTAGGTAGTTGCATCTTTGTTTCGATTCAGCGAGTTAGAAACACGTTTCTTCTAATGCTGCGTGTCAATATTCTTGAGTGAATGGGAGTATAGAGTGTAATGAGAAATATCTGGCTCTAAAACAAAAACGGAGCTATGTAGCAGAATGATTGTCAAGGTGTATTAAACTTACAGAGGTAAACAATTGTGTGACCGTAGCAGTTGAAAAACCCTTTCTTTGGAGAATCTGGGAAGAGATATTTCCAGCAATATACAGACTCTTAAGAATTAGCTTGAAGATCGCATCTACATCATATGAGAAATGTCTCTTTCAAACTGCTCTACTCTGTGTTCGTTCATCTTAGGGAGTTGCATCTACATTTAGATTCTGCGAGTTAGAAACACGTTTCTCCAAAAAGCTGCGTTTGGATATTCCTGAGTGAATTTGTGTATAGGGATTAATGAGAAATATCTGGCTCTAAAACCTAAACGGAGCTATGCAGCAGAATGATTGTCAAAGCGTATGTTCAACTTACAGAGTTAAACAGATGTGTGAGTGTAGCAGTTCAGTAACACTTTCTTTGGGGAATGTGGAAAGTTATATTTCCAGCCATATACAGGCTCATTAGATTTAGCGGTAACATCGCGTCTAAACCACAGGAGAAATGTCCCTTTCAAACTGCTCTGCTGTTTTTGGTTCACATTAGGAAGTTGCAACTATGTTTAGATTCAGCAAGTTAGAAACAGGTTTCTTGTAAAAGCTGCTTTTGGATATTCCTGGGTTATTGGGAGTATAGGGTGTAATGAGAAATA
>NW_022439628.1:0-3596 GCF_009761245.1 Sapajus apella
CATGATAAGAAAGTCCCTTCTGCTTTAACTTTTATAAGCAACGTCACTTCAAAAACACCAATTCAGTGTCTAGTCTATGTTTCTGCTTTCTCTGGCTCTATTCTGTCTATAAAGGCAAACTTCTCTGGTCAGCTCTTTAGAACACTCCACCTATTTTATGGAATGAGGTGTTGCCAGATTCTAGACTCGTAAGTAAAAGTCAATTAAGGGCCAGGCGTGGTGGCCCATGCCTGTAATCCTAGCACTTTGGGAGGCGGAGGCAGGTGGATTGCTGGAGCTCAGGAGTCTGAAACCACCCTGGGCAACATGGTGAAACCTGTTCTCTACTAAAATACAAAAAAATTAGTGAGGCATGGTGGCCTGCGCCTGTTATCCCAGTTACTCAGGAGGCTGAAGCAGGAGAATCGCTTGAGCCCCGGAGGCAGAGGTTGCAGTGAGCCAAGATTGTGTCCCTGCACTCCAGCTTGGGTAATACTGTGAGACTCTGTCTCAAAAAAAAAAAACGAAGTCAATTAAGATCTTTAAACTAAATATGTTGTATTTTTGTCTTTTGACAATGGGAATGAAAGCATTTATTCTGTAAGATTCCTGAAATTAATTATGAAGTGATGCCACTTGACATAGTATGTGGCTCATATAAGAATAGACAGATAGGGGCCAGGCTCAGTGGCTCATGCCTGTCATCCCAGCACTTTGGGAGGCTGAGGTGGGCAGATTACCCGAGATCGGGAGTTTGAGCCTAACCAATACACAGAAACCTTGTCCTACTGAAAATACAAAATTAAGCAGACGTGATGGTGCATGCTTGTAATCCCAGCTACTTGGGAGGCTGAGGCAGGAGAATCACTTGAACCTGGGAGGTGGAGGTTGTGGTGACTGACCTGAGATAACGCCGTTGTACTCCAGCCTGGTCAATAAGAACGAAACTCTGTCTCAAAAAAATGAAAAGAATAGGACAATAGGGAGGGCATGATGGCTCACTCCTGTAATCTCTGCAATTTGGGAGGCTGAGGCTGGCACATCACTTGAGCTCAAGAGTTCAAGACCAGCCTGGGCAATATGGTGAAACCCCATTGCTACCAAAAATACAAAAATGAAGTCCTGGTGCTGTTGCTCACACCTGTAATCCCAACACTTTGGGAGGCTGAGCGGGACAGACCATCTGAGGTTGGGAGTTTGAGACCAGTCTGACCAAATGGAGAAACTCGTCTCTACTAGAAACAAAGTTAGCCAGGTGTGGTGGTGCATGCCTGTAATCTCAGCTACTCAGGAGGCTGAGGCAGGAGAATTGCTTGAACCCATGAAGTAGAGATTGTGGTGAGCTAAGATCGTGCCATTGCACTCCAGCCTGGGCAACAAGAACAAAACTGTGTCAACAACAAAAAAAAAATCATACAAAAATTAGGTGGGCGTGGTGGTGTGTTCCTGTAATCTCAGCTACTTGGAGGCTGAGATGGGAGAATTGCTGGAGCCCAGGGCGTTTGTGCCTGCATCAAGCCATGACAGCCCCACTGTACTCCAGCCTGAGTGACAGAGTGAAACCCTGTCTTTAAAAATAAAAAAGACAAACACAGAGTTCCAAATAGAAAACCCAGAAAGTTCTAAATGTAGGTGGATAAGGTGAAAAAGAAAAATTAGAAAACCAGAAAGTATAAATATATGTAGAAGTCTGTTATAAAATAAACATGGTCTTTGAGATCTGTGGAGAGGAATTATTCAATAAATGGTATTAGAACAAGTGGTGAACTATTTGGGGAAGAAACAAAGTTAATTTCCTACTTGAGTCCCCATTAGTGAAACAAACTCTAAAAGGATTCAAGGGTTAAATTTTTACAATGAGATCATAAAATAAATACAGCATATATATGTAAATACTTATTCTAACCATAAAAGACAAAGAGATTTCAGAATATAAATGTAAGAACATAATTGAAATTAGAAAAATATCAAATTTGCAGAACAATATCATTATATACCAATGGGAAAAGTAAAACACCTTTTTTTTTTTTTTTAGACAGAGTCTCACTCTATTGACCAGGCTGAAGTGCAGTGGTGTGATCTCAGCTCACTGCAACCTCCACCTCCCGGGTTCAAGTGATTCTCCTGCCTCAGCCTCCTGAGTAGCTGGGACTACATTTGTGTGCCACTACATCCTGCTAATTTTTTTGTATTTTTAGACAGGAAGGGTTTCACTGTGTTAGCCAGGATGGTCTTGATCTCCTGACCTGGTAATACTCCCACCTTGGCTTCCTAAAGTGCTAGGATTACAGGCATTAGCCACCATGCCCAGCCTAAAAAAATCTTTTTTTTTTTTTAAGACAGAGTTTTGCTCTTGTTTCCCAGGCTGGAGTGCAATGGCGTGATCTCAACTCACTGCAACCTCTGCCTCCTGGGTTCAAATGATTCTCCTGCCTTAGCCTCCCGACTAGCTGGGATTACAGGCACGTGCTACCATGACCAGCTATTTTGTATTTTTAGTAGAGACGGGGTTTCTCCATGCTGGTCAGTCTGGTCTCGAACTCCCCACCTCAGATGATCCACCTGACTTGGCCTCCTGAAGTGCTGGAATTACAGGTGTGAGCCACCATGCCCAGCTGAAAAACATCTTAAACAGAAAAATGGCAAGAGAAATAAAGTGGCAAGAGAAATAAAGTTTCTCAAACACACACACACACACACACACAAATGATTAATAAACACATGAAAAAGTTCAATTTACTGATAGCAAAAGAAATGTAAATATGTAGATAAAATAGAAACATAATGAGATGCCAAGAATAATCACTGAATTTATGATACCCAGAGGGAAATAGAGGCATCTATGGGAGGTGATATGCACAAGGATGATTTACTTTAACAACTGTTATGAGAGCAATTCGCTACTATATATCCACATTCCTAAAACTGTTTACAACATTTGATTTCACCTTTTCATCTCCAAGATGTGATCCTAAAAATGGCACAGAGATGGACTCCTCCACAAGGATGCTCACTGCAGTGGAAAAAATGGAAAGAAACCACATGCCCAAGAACAGAGCTGGTAGAGAACAGTGACTCAGAAAAACACCTGGTGAGCCAGCAAGGTAGAATGTGAAGTCATCTGAGCAAATGATCATGTGTCATTACACGAAGTGAAGCAGGCTATGAAATGCGTGATTCCCATGACTCAGAGAGAGACGCACAGAAAACACTGAAGGTTTTGTACCAAATAACAAGTCATTTTTGATTGGTAGGATTATGACAATTTTCTTCTTTGGACTTTCTCTCTTATTTTCTAAATTTTCTACAGTAAAATGTATGGAGTTTATAGCAAGGAAGAAAGAAAAAGAAGAAAGAAAGAGAGAGAGAAGGAAGGAAGGAAGGAAGGAAGGAAAGAAAGAAAAGAGAAAGAAGAAAGAAAGACAAAAGAAAGAAGAAAGAAAGAAATTCTTTAAAAACAACTCAAAACCCTGATATATTCAGCTCAAGCCAGGACTTGGAGTGGCACTTATTCTGTTTTATTCTTCTTTTGCCTAACCTTCAGCTCAAAATCATTGTGGAAACCTAAACTTTTTTTTTATTATAAATTCTTTTTTTTTTCTAATTGTACTGTAGGT
>NW_022439628.1:3696-8275 GCF_009761245.1 Sapajus apella
CCAACAGACCCCAGTGTGTGATGCTCCTCTCCCTGTGTCCACGTGTTCTCATTCAACACCTATGTATAAGTGAGAACATGGCAGTGTTTGATTTTCGGTTCTTGTGTCAGTTTGCTGAGAATGATGATTTCCATATGCATCCATGTCTCTACAAAGGACATGAACTCATCATTTTTTATGGCTGTGTAGCATTCCATGGTGTATATGTGCCACATTTTCCTTGTCCAGTCTATCGTCAATGGGCATTTGGGTTGGTTCCAGGTCTTTACTATTGTAAACAGTGCTGCTATGATCACACATGTGCATGTGTCTTTATAATAGAATGATTTATAATCCTTTGGGTATATACCCAGTAATGGGATGGCTGGGTCAAATGGAATTTCTATTTCTAGGTCCTTAAGGAAGAGCCACACTGTCTTCCACAATGGTTGAACTAGTTTACACTCCCACCAACGGTGTTCCTATTTCTCCACATCCTCTCCAGCATCTGTTATCTCTAGATTTTTTAATGATCACCATTCTAATTGGCCTGAGGTGGTATCTCAATGTGGTTTTGATTTGCATTTCTCTAATAATCAGTGATGATGAGCATTTTTTCAAATGTTTGTTGGCCTCATATATGTCTTCTTTTGAAAAGTGTCTGTTCATATCCCTCGCACAGTTTTGGATGGGTTTGTTTGTTTGTTTTCTTGTAAATCTGTTTTAGTTCTCTGTAGATTCTGGATATTAGCCCTTTGTCAGATGGGTAAACTGCAAAAATTTTTTCCAATTCTGTTGGTTGCCGGTTCACTCTAATGATTGTTTCTTTTACTGTACAGAAGTTCTGAAGTTTAATTAGATCCCATTTGTCTATTTTGGCTTTTGTTGCCAATGCTTTCGGTGTTTTAGTCATGAAGTCCTTGCCTATGCCTATGTCCTGAGTGCTTTTGCCTAGGTTTTCTTCTAGGGTTTTTATGGTGTTAGGCCTTATGTTTAAGTCTTTAATACATCTAGAGTTAATTTTAGTGTAAGGTGTCAGGAAGGGGTCCAGGAGACCTAAACTTTTTTCCCCAAAAAAGTAAGCCTTGTTGACAGTATTTTCACTCCCTTCTTGCAGAAAGAAGGCTCTGAGGGACGGAGGATCACTAGAAGCTTGGAGATCTTGTTCACTGAGTCACAAAGCAGGAGAGTCAACAGGGACAAGCAGGGCTGCAGCCCAGGACAAGTGACGTGTGCAAAATCCCCAAATCTCCTGCAGCTCTAGAGCAAAGGCATGAGAT
This sequence comes from Sapajus apella, assembly GCF_009761245.1. NCBI lineage: Eukaryota > Metazoa > Chordata > Mammalia > Primates > Cebidae > Sapajus > Sapajus apella. Next base: position 4,956 of record NW_022439628.1, read on the forward strand.
TGAACAACTGGGGATGGAGCCCAAACATGGTGACAGCAGAGAGAAAATTATTTCATTAAGAGATTTCCCACTTGACAGTGTCTCAGAAATAGGCTGACACTGACTCTCTTTCTCTCTCTCTCTCTGAAGCTCAGTTTTCCTCCCCTGTAAAAAGAGGGGTTCTCCCCCTTGGATAAGCATTAGAGTTACCCAGGGAGCTAATAGGAAACACACAATCTCAGGCTCACTGAAGAAAGAAAAAGCCAGTGCCTCCGTATCTTTACCTATGTGAGAACCCAGGAACAATGCTCAACCCAGTGCTGCTTTAATGTGCATATAAATTCCTGGGAGGGTATTTTGTTTTTTTTGTTTTTCTTTGGAGATGGAGTCATGTTCTGCAACCCAGCTTAGAGTGCAGTGGCGCAATCTCAGCTCACTGTAACCTCTGCCTCGGGGTTCAAGCAATTCTCCTGCCTCAGCTTCCTGAATAGCTGGGATTACAGGTGTGCACCACAATGCCTGCCTAATTTTCGTATTTAGTAGAGATAGAGTTTCAATATGTTGGCCAGGCTGGTCTCAAATTCCTGACCTCAAGTGATCTGCCCACCTCGGCCTCCCAAAGTGCTGGGGTTATGGGCATGAGCCACCACGCCCGACCAGAGAGCTTATTCAATAACATGCAAATTCTGCTTCAATAGGTCTACAGACTTACATGGAAGCTCCCAGGTGATGCCCACGCTGCTGGTCTGAGGCCCACCCCTGAGTAGAGAGACTCTAAAGCTCCTTTTCATTCTTGTCTTCTATTCTGCCACCAGCCTTCTCTCCATTCCTATCTTCCTTTCCTGCATTTAGTAACCATGAGCCCCTGATGTGTGCAGACACAGGAGAGTACACCACCATGCCAGCATGGGCTAGGGTTTTCTAGATGGTGCAGCTTCATGGTCAGCCTTAAGGTGAAGCAGACAGGCGGTGCCCTTAGATGTTGTGTCCCTTGGGCCGGGCGCGTTGGCTCACGCATCTAATCTCAGCACTTTGGGAGGCCCAGGCAGGTGGATCACGAGGTCAAGAGATCAAGAGCATCCTAGCCAACATGGTGAAACCCCATCTCTACTAAAATACAAAAATTAGCTGGGTGTGGTGGCACACGCTTGTAGTCTCAGCTACCCAGGAGGCTGAGGCAGGGCAATTGCTTGAGCCCGGGAGGCAGAGGTTGCAGTGAGCCGAGATTTCACCACTGCACTCCAGCCTGGCGACAGAGCAAGACTCTGCCTCAAAAAAAAAAAAAAAAAAAAGTTGTGTCTCTTTAGGTAAATTACTGCTCCTGGAAGGGTCTTAACCCATGATCAAGAGTTGGGGGTCTGGTCAGGCATAATGGCTCATGCTTGTAATCCCAGGACTTCAGGAGGCCAAGGTAGGAGGATCACTTGGGCCCAGAAGTTAGAGACCAGCCTAGGCAACATAGCAAGAACTCATCTCTACTAAAAAAAAAAAAAAAAAAGGCTTTTAAATTACTAAATAAAGACTTGGGGATCCTCAGGATCACGGGCAGGCAGGGGTATTGCCAGCTGTGCAGCTTGCTAAGTTCCTGTGAAGCTGCATGGAGGACGGACGGGAGGAGCCAGTCGAGTGGAGATGGGGAGAACCCCCTCACCTCCCCAGTTCTGCCTCAGGACAGTTTCTGAGAGCACATTTGTCTTGCGGCATGACCCAGAGGAGGTCCGCTCTTGAGGACCCACTCCCTGGTTCCTCCCACTCGGCTGTCTGTTTCTTGCCTCATCTCCCTTGCAGCCCTGAGAGCAGCCCAGTTCATTCCCTGGCATTAGCAAAGAACGTTTTACGAAAGATCAAGTTTAAGATGCAAGAAAAGCCTGCATGGGTTTTTATAAATTTTGAAGCAAAATTCTTTCTTGGCCAGGCACAGTGGTTCGCACCTGTAATCCCAGCACTTTTGGGAGGCCGACGTGGACAGATTGCTTGAGCCCAGGAGTTCAAGACTAGCCTGGGCAGCATAGTAAAATCCTGTCTCTACAAAAAATACAAATATTAGCTGGGCATGGTGGCTCGCCTGTACACCCAGCTACTCAGGAAGCTGAGGTGGGAGGATCACCTGAGCCCAAGAAGGTTGAGCCTTCAGTGAATCGGTCCTGGAAGGAAAAACAACTTGGATCTTAGAGAACAGAACCAGTGCTAAATTCAATAAGAATTTCCCAAGCTCCAGACTCTCATACTCTGTACATTGAATTGCAGGTAATAACAAAAGATTCCTAACTAGGTTTCATTTACCATTCAATGCTGTGCAGTAGAAGCACACATCACAGCATATTAAATAAGGAATACATACTGTTTTTGCTTTTCTGGCCTTTGTATATAAAACCAGTTACCTACCATTGTGACGAGCAGGACTCCCATAGGCAGGTACATCCAGGAAAAGTCACATCAAACTTTTATACTGACGAGGGCAACCACGAATTTGAGACCATTGGGAATGATAACAAGGTGGGAACACATTTTGTGTTTACAGAGGGTTGACTATCAACAGGAAAGTATGGTTTCAAACGATTTATGAGTTACTAATCAATCAGATCTCCACCCCAGTTATATGTTTACTTTGTCCCCATCCTGATCTGAATTTGCTCCTGACCTAAAAAAGCAGAGGAAGAGAGAACTCCTCTTTGCTGAGCCTTCGCTCTGTGCTGGTGCACTGCTAGCATGTGATGTATGACGTGTCCTTATTTGATTTCACACACAAAGAAACAGAGCCTCAGGGATGCCAGTCACAACAGTCAGGAGGTGAAGGTGGTCTTCCTGAAGGCATAAGAATAGCCCACCAGGCACACCAGGCCCACCAGGCCTGCATCTGTGGCCCAGTTGACGCTGCCCTTACAGTCTGGCATGAGAACAGAAAGGGGTCAAGCCATCCTGCAGGGCACAGGAGAGCAAGATCTACATACAGCGCAAGTTTCTGTGACAAGCTTAATTGCTGGACCTTTGTAGAGCCCTCCTTGAATCGGTCCTGGAAGGAAAAACAACTTGGATCTTAGAGAACAGAATTAGTGCTAAACTCAATAAGAATTTCCCAAGCTCCAGACTCTCCTACTCTGCACATTGAATTGTAGGTAATAACAAAAGATTCCTAAACAGGTCACACTTACCTTTCAATGCTGTGCAGTAGAAGCACAAATCACAGCATATTAAATAAGGAATACATATTCTTTTTTACTTTTCTAACCTTTGTATATATAACCAGTTACCTACCATGTTGACGAGCAGGACTCCCATAGGCACGTGCATCCAGGAAAATTCACATTAAACTTTTTTTTTTTTTTTTTTTTTTTTTTTTT
>NW_022439628.1:8375-8866 GCF_009761245.1 Sapajus apella
CGCTCTTGTTACCCAGGCTGGAGTGCAATGGCGCGATCTCGGCTCACCGCAACCTCCGCCTCCCGGGTTCAGGCAATTCTCCTGCCCCAGTCTCCTGAGTCGCTGGGATTACAGGCACACGCCACCATGCCCAGCTGAATTTTTGTATTTTTAGTAGAGACGGGGTTTCACCATGTTGACCAGGATGGTCTCGATCTCTTGACCTCGTGATACACCCGCCTCGGCCTCCCAAAGTGCTGGGATTACAGGGTTGAGCCACCGCGCCCGGCTCACATTAAACTTTTATACTGACAAGGGCAACACACATTTGAGATCATTGGGAATGATAACAAGGTGAGAACACATTGTGTGTTTACAGAGGGTTGACTATCAACAGGGAAGTATGGTTTCAAATGATTTATGAGTTACTAATCAATCAGATCTCCATCTCCACCTTGGTTATGCGTTTACCTTGTCCCCACCCTGATCTGCATTTGCTCCTGACCTAAAAA
>NW_022439629.1:0-3595 GCF_009761245.1 Sapajus apella
CATGATAAGAAAGTCCCTTCTGCTTTAACTTTTATAAGCAACGTCACTTCAAAAACACCAATTCAGTGTCTAGTCTATGTTTCTGCTTTCTCTGGCTCTATTCTGTCTATAAAGGCAAACTTCTCTGGTCAGCTCTTTAGAACACTCCACCTATTTTATGGAATGAGGTGTTGCCAGATTCTAGACTCGTAAGTAAAAGTCAATTAAGGGCCAGGCGTGGTGGCCCATGCCTGTAATCCTAGCACTTTGGGAGGCGGAGGCAGGTGGATTGCTGGAGCTCAGGAGTCTGAAACCACCCTGGGCAACATGGTGAAACCTGTTCTCTACTAAAATACAAAAAAATTAGTGAGGCATGGTGGCCTGCGCCTGTTATCCCAGCTACTCAGGAGGCTGAAGCAGGAGAATCGCTTGAGCCCCGGAGGCAGAGGTTGCAGTGAGCCAAGATTGTGTCCCTGCACTCCAGCTTGGGTAATACTGTGAGACTCTGTCTCAAAAAAAAAAACGAAGTCAATTAAGATCTTTAAACTAAATATGTTGTATTTTTGTCTTTTGACAATGGGAATGAAAGCATTTATTCTGTAAGATTCCTGAAATTAATTATGAAGTGATGCCACTTGACATAGTATGTGGCTCATATAAGAATAGACAGATAGGGGCCAGGCTCAGTGGCTCATGCCTGTCATCCCAGCACTTTGGGAGGCTGAGGTGGGCAGATTACCCGAGATCGGGAGTTTGAGCCTAACCAATACACAGAAACCTTGTCCTACTAAAAATACAAAATTAAGCAGACGTGATGGTGCATGCTTGTAATCCCAGCTACTTGGGAGGCTGAGGCAGGAGAATCACTTGAACCTGGGAGGTGGAGGTTGTGGTGACGGACCTGAGATAACGCCGTTGTACTCCAGCCTGGTCAATAAGAACGAAACTCTGTCTCAAAAAAATGAAAAGAATAGGACAATAGGGAGGGCACGATGGCTCACTCCTGTAATCTCTGCAATTTGGGAGGCTGAGGCCGGCACATCACTTGAGCTCAAGAGTTCAAGACCAGCCTGGGCAATATGGTGAAACCCCATTGCTACCAAAAATACAAAAATGAAGTCCTGGTGCTGTTGCTCACACCTGTAATCCCAACACTTTGGGAGGCTGAGCGGGACAGACCATCTGAGGTTGGGAGTTTGAGACCAGTCTGACCAAATGGAGAAACTCGTCTCTACTAGAAACAAAGTTAGCCAGGTGTGGTGGTGCATGCCTGTAATCTCAGCTACTCAGGAGGCTGAGGCAGGAGAATTGCTTGAACCCATGAAGTAGAGATTGTGGTGAGCTAAGATCGTGCCATTGCACTCCAGCCTGGGCAACAAGAACAAAACTGTGTCAACAACAAAAAAAAAATCATACAAAAATTAGGTGGGCGTGGTGGTGTGTTCCTGTAATCTCAGCTACTTGGAGGCTGAGATGGGAGAATTGCTGGAGCCCAGGGCGTTCGTGCCTGCATCAAGCCATGACAGCCCCACTGTACTCCAGCCTGAGTGACAGAGTGAAACCCTGTCTTTAAAAATAAAAAAGACAAACACAGAGTTCCAAATAGAAAACCCAGAAAGTTCTAAATGTAGGTGGATAAGGTGAAAAAGAAAAATTAGAAAACCAGAAACTATAAATATATGTAGAAGTCTGTTATAAAATAAACATGGTCTTTGAGATCTGTGGAGAGGAATTATTCAATAAATGGTATTAGAACAAGTGGTGAACTATTTGGGGAAGAAACAAAGTTAATTTCCTACTTGAGTCCCCATTAGTGAAACAAACTCTAAAAGGATTCAAGGGTTAAATTTTTACAATGAGATCATAAAATAAATACAGCATATATATGTAAATACTTATTCTAACCATAAAAGACAAAGAGATTTCAGAATATAAATGTAAGAACATAATTGAAATTAGAAAAATATCAAATTTGCAGAACAATATCATTATATACCAATGGGAAAAGTAAAACACCTTTTTTTTTTTTTTTAGACAGAGTCTCACTCTATTGACCAGGCTGAAGTGCAGTGGTGTGATCTCAGCTCACTGCAACCTCCACCTCCCGGGTTCAAGTGATTCTCCTGCCTCAGCCTCCTGAGTAGCTGGGACTACATTTGTGTGCCACTACATCCTGCTAATTTTTTTGTATTTTTAGACAGGAAGGGTTTCACTGTGTTAGCCAGGATGGTCTTGATCTCCTGACCTGGTAATACTCCCACCTTGGCTTCCTAAAGTGCTAGGATTACAGGCATTAGCCACCATGCCCAGCCTAAAAAAATCTTTTTTTTTTTTTAAGACAGAGTTTTGCTCTTGTTTCCCAGGCTGGAGTGCAATGGCGTGATCTCAACTCACTGCAACCTCTGCCTCCTGGGTTCAAATGATTCTCCTGCCTTAGCCTCCCGACTAGCTGGGATTACAGGCACGTGCTACCATGACCAGCTATTTTGTATTTTTAGTAGAGACGGGATTTCTCCATGCTGGTCAGGCTGGTCTCGAACTCCCCACCTCAGATGATCCACCTGACTTGGCCTCCTGAAGTGCTGGAATTACAGGTGTGAGCCACCATGCCCAGCTGAAAAACATCTTAAACAGAAAAATGGCAAGAGAAATAAAGTGGCAAGAGAAATAAAGTTTCTCAAACACACACACACACACACACACAAATGATTAATAAACACATGAAAAAGTTCAATTTACTGATAGCAAAAGAAATGTAAATATGTAGATAAAATAGAAACATAATGAGATGCCAAGAATAATCACTGAATTTATGATACCCAGAGGGAAATAGAGGCATCTATGGGAGGTGATATGCACAAGGATGATTTACTTTAACAACTGTTATGAGAGCAATTCGCTACTATATATCCACATTCCTAAAACTGTTTACAACATTTGATTTCACCTTTTCATCTCCAAGATGTGATCCTAAAAATGGCACAGAGATGGACTCCTCCACAAGGATGCTCACTGCAGTGGAAAAAATGGAAAGAAACCACATGCCCAAGAACAGAGCTGGTAGAGAACAGTGACTCAGAAAAACACCTGGTGAGCCAGCAAGGTAGAATGTGAAGTCATCTGAGCAAATGATCACGTGTCATTACACGAAGTGAAGCAGGCTATGAAATGCGTGATTCCCATGACTCAGAGAGAGACGCACAGAAAACACTGAAGGTTTTGTACCAAATAACAAGTCATTTTTGATTGGTAGGATTATGACAATTTTCTTCTTTGGACTTTCTCTCTTATTTTCTAAATTTTCTACAGTAAAATGTATGGAGTTTATAGCAAGGAAGAAAGAAAAAGAAGAAAGAAAGAGAGAGAGAAGGAAGGAAGGAAGGAAGGAAGGAAAGAAAGAAAAGAGAAAGAAGAAAGAAAGACAAAAGAAAGAAGAAAGAAAGAAATTCTTTAAAAACAACTCAAAACCCTGATATATTCAGCTCAAGCCAGGACTTGGAGTGGCACTTATTCTGTTTTATTCTTCTTTTGCCTAACCTTCAGCTCAAAATCATTGTGGAAACCTAAACTTTTTTTTTATTATAAATTCTTTTTTTTTTCTAATTGTACTGTAGGT
>NW_022439629.1:3695-8274 GCF_009761245.1 Sapajus apella
CCAACAGACCCCAGTGTGTGATGCTCCTCTCCCTGTGTCCACGTGTTCTCATTCAACACCTATGTATAAGTGAGAACATGGCAGTGTTTGATTTTCGGTTCTTGTGTCAGTTTGCTGAGAATGATGATTTCCATATGCATCCATGTCTCTACAAAGGACATGAACTCATCATTTTTTATGGCTGTGTAGCATTCCATGGTGTATATGTGCCACATTTTCCTTGTCCAGTCTATCGTCAATGGGCATTTGGGTTGGTTCCAGGTCTTTACTATTGTAAACAGTGCTGCTATGATCACACATGTGCATGTGTCTTTATAATAGAATGATTTATAATCCTTTGGGTATATACCCAGTAATGGGATGGCTGGGTCAAATGGAATTTCTATTTCTAGGTCCTTAAGGAAGAGCCACACTGTCTTCCACAATGGTTGAACTAGTTTACACTCCCACCAACGGTGTTCCTATTTCTCCACATCCTCTCCAGCATCTGTTATCTCTAGATTTTTTAATGATCACCATTCTAATTGGCCTGAGGTGGTATCTCAATGTGGTTTTGATTTGCATTTCTCTAATAATCAGTGATGATGAGCATTTTTTCAAATGTTTGTTGGCCTCATATATGTCTTCTTTTGAAAAGTGTCTGTTCATATCCCTCGCACAGTTTTGGATGGGTTTGTTTGTTTGTTTTCTTGTAAATCTGTTTTAGTTCTCTGTAGATTCTGGATATTAGCCCTTTGTCAGATGGGTAAACTGCAAAAATTTTTTCCAATTCTGTTGGTTGCCGGTTCACTCTAATGATTGTTTCTTTTACTGTACAGAAGTTCTGAAGTTTAATTAGATCCCATTTGTCTATTTTGGCTTTTGTTGCCAATGCTTTCGGTGTTTTAGTCATGAAGTCCTTGCCTATGCCTATGTCCTGAGTGCTTTTGCCTAGGTTTTCTTCTAGGGTTTTTATGGTGTTAGGCCTTATGTTTAAGTCTTTAATCCATCTAGAGTTAATTTTAGTGTAAGGTGTCAGGAAGGGGTCCAGGAGACCTAAACTTTTTTCCCCAAAAAAGTAAGCCTTGTTGACAGTATTTTCACTCCCTTCTTGCAGAAAGAAGGCTCTGAGGGACGGAGGATCACTAGAAGCTTGGAGATCTTGTTCACTGAGTCACAAAGCAGGAGAGTCAACAGGGACAAGCAGGGCTGCAGCCCAGGACAAGTGACGTGTGCAAAATCCCCAAATCTCCTGCAGCTCTAGAGCAAAGGCATGAGATTGAACAACTGGGGATGGAGCCCAAACATGGTGACAGCAGAGAGAAAATTATTTCATTAAGAGATTTCCCACTTGACAGTGTCTCAGAAATAGGCTGACACTGACTCTCTTTCTCTCTCTCTCTCTGAAGCTCAGTTTTCCTCCCCTGTAAAAAGAGGGGTTCTCCCCCTTGGATAAGCATTAGAGTTACCCAGGGAGCTAATAGGAAACACACAATCTCAGGCTCACTGAAGAAAGAAAAAGCCAGTGCCTCCGTATCTTTACCTATGTGAGAACCCAGGAACAATGCTCAACCCAGTGCTGCTTTAATGTGCATATAAATTCCTGGGAGGGTATTTTGTTTTTTTTGTTTTTCTTTGGAGATGGAGTCATGTTCTGCAACCCAGCTTAGAGTGCAGTGGCGCAATCTCAGCTCACTGTAACCTCTGCCTCGGGGTTCAAGCAATTCTCCTGCCTCAGCTTCCTGAATAGCTGGGATTACAGGTGTGCACCACAATGCCTGCCTAATTTTCGTATTTAGTAGAGATAGAGTTTCAATATGTTGGCCAGGCTGGTCTCAAATTCCTGACCTCAAGTGATCTGCCCACCTCAGCCTCCCAAAGTGCTGGGATTATGGGCATGAGCCATCGTGCCCGACCAGAGAGCTTATTCAATAACATGCGGATTCTGCTTCAGTAGGTCTACAGACTTACATGGAAGCTCCCAGGTGATGCCCACGCTGCTGGTCTGAGGCCCACCCCTGAGTAGAGAGACTCTAAAGCTCCTTTTCATTCTTGTCTTCTATTCTGCCACCAGCCTTCTCTCCATTCCTATCTTCCTTTCCTGCATTTAGTAACCATGAGCCCCTGATGTGTGCAGACACAGGAGAGTACACCACCATGCCAGCATGGGCTAGGGTTTTCTAGATGGTGCAGCTTCATGGTCAGCCTTAAGGTGAAGCAGACAGGCGGTGCCCTTAGATGTTGTGTCCCTTGGGCCGGGCGCGTTGGCTCACGCATCTAATCTCAGCACTTTGGGAGGCCCAGGCAGGTGGATCACGAGGTCAAGAGATCAAGAGCATCCTAGCCAACATGGTGAAACCCCATCTCTACTAAAATACAAAAATTAGCTGGGTGTGGTGGCACACGCTTGTAGTCTCAGCTACCCAGGAGGCTGAGGCAGGGCAATTGCTTGAGCCCGGGAGGCAGAGGTTGCAGTGAGCCGAGATTTCACCACTGCACTCCAGCCTGGCGACAGAGCAAGACTCTGCCTCAAAAAAAAAAAAAAAAAAAAGTTGTGTCTCTTTAGGTAAATTACTGCTCCTGGAAGGGTCTTAACCCATGATCAAGAGTTGGGGGTCTGGTCAGGCATAATGGCTCATGCTTGTAATCCCAGGACTTCAGGAGGCCAAGGTAGGAGGATCACTTGGGCCCAGAAGTTAGAGACCAGCCTAGGCAACATAGCAAGAACTCATCTCTACTAAAAAAAAAAAAAAAAAAGGCTTTTAAATTACTAAATAAAGACTTGGGGATCCTCAGGATCACGGGCAGGCAGGGGTATTGCCAGCTGTGCAGCTTGCTAAGTTCCTGTGAAGCTGCATGGAGGACGGGCGGGAGGAGCCAGTCGAGTGGAGATGGGGAGAACCCCCTCACCTCCCCAGTTCTGCCTCAGGACAGTTTCTGAGAGCACATTTGTCTTGCGGCATGACCCAGAGGAGGTCCGCTCTTGAGGACCCATTCCCTGGTTCCTCCCACTCGGCTGTCTGTTTCTTGCCTCATCTCCCTTGCAGCCCTGAGAGCAGCCCAGTTCATTCCCTGGCATTAGCAAAGAACGTTTTACGAAAGATCAAGTTTAAGATGCAAGAAAAGCCTGCATGGGTTTTTATAAATTTTGAAGCAAAATTCTTTCTTGGCCAGGCACAGTGGTTCGCACCTGTAATCCCAGCACTTTTGGGAGGCCGACGTGGACAGATTGCTTGAGCCCAGGAGTTCAAGACTAGCCTGGGCAGCATAGTAAAATCCTGTCTCTACAAAAAATACAAATATTAGCTGGGCATGGTGGCTCGCCTGTACACCCAGCTACTCAGGAAGCTGAGGTGGGAGGATCACCTGAGCCCAAGAAGGTTGAGCCTTCAGTGAATCGGTCCTGGAAGGAAAAACAACTTGGATCTTAGAGAACAGAACCAGTGCTAAATTCAATAAGAATTTCCCAAGCTCCAGACTCTCATACTCTGTACATTGAATTGCAGGTAATAACAAAAGATTCCTAACTAGGTTTCATTTACCATTCAATGCTGTGCAGTAGAAGCACACATCACAGCATATTAAATAAGGAATACATACTGTTTTTGCTTTTCTGGCCTTTGTATATAAAACCAGTTACCTACCATTGTGACGAGCAGGACTCCCATAGGCAGGTACATCCAGGAAAAGTCACATCAAACTTTTATACTGACGAGGGCAACCACGCATTTGAGACCATTGGGAATGATAACAAGGTGGGAACACATTTTGTGTTTACAGAGGGTTGACTATCAACAGGAAAGTATGGTTTCAAACGATTTATGAGTTACTAATCAATCAGATCTCCACCCCAGTTATATGTTTACTTTGTCCCCATCCTGATCTGAATTTGCTCCTGACCTAAAAAAGCAGAGGAAGAGAGAACTCCTCTTTGCTGAGCCTTCGCTCTGTGCTGGTGCACTGCTACCATGTGATGTATGACATGTCCTTATTTGATTTCACACACAAAGAAACAGAGCCTCAGGGATGCCAGTCACAACAGTCAGGAGGTGAAGGTGGTCTTCCTGAAGGCATAAGAATAGCCCACCAGGCCCACCAGGCCCACCAGGCCTGCATCTGTGGCCCAGTTGACACTGCCCTTAGGGTCTGGCATGAGAACAGAAAGGGGTCAAGCCATCCTGCAGGGCACAGGAGAGCAAGATCTACATACAGCGCAAGTTTCTGTGACAAGCTTAATTGCTGGACCTTTGTAGAGCCCTCCTTGAATCGGTCCTGGAAGGAAAAACAACTTGGATCTTAGAGAACAGAATTAGTGCTAAACTCAATAAGAATTTCCCAAGCTCCAGACTCTCCTACTCTGCACATTGAATTGTAGGTAATAACAAAAGATTCCTAAACAGGTCACACTTACCTTTCAATGCTGTGCAGTAGAAGCACAAATCACAGCATATTAAATAAGGAATACATATTCTTTTTTACTTTTCTAGCCTTTGTATATATAACCAGTTACCTACCATGTTGACGAGCAGGACTCCCATAGGCACGTGCATCCAGGAAAATTCACATTAAACTTTTTTTTTTTTTTTTTTTTTTTTTTTTT
>NW_022439629.1:8374-8865 GCF_009761245.1 Sapajus apella
CGCTCTTGTTACCCAGGCTGGAGTGCAATGGCGCGATCTCGGCTCACCGCAACCTCCGCCTCCCGGGTTCAGGCAATTCTCCTGCCCCAGTCTCCTGAGTCGCTGGGATTACAGGCACACGCCACCATGCCCAGCTGAATTTTTGTATTTTTAGTAGAGACGGGGTTTCACCATGTTGACCAGGATGGTCTCGATCTCTTGACCTCGTGATACACCCGCCTCGGCCTCCCAAAGTGCTGGGATTACAGGGTTGAGCCACCGCGCCCGGCTCACATTAAACTTTTATACTGACAAGGGCAACACACATTTGAGATCATTGGGAATGATAACAAGGTGAGAACACATTGTGTGTTTACAGAGGGTTGACTATCAACAGGGAAGTATGGTTTCAAATGATTTATGAGTTACTAATCAATCAGATCTCCATCTCCACCTTGGTTATGCGTTTACCTTGTCCCCACCCTGATCTGCATTTGCTCCTGACCTAAAAA
>NW_022439630.1:0-8865 GCF_009761245.1 Sapajus apella
TGGGATCCGGGCTGGTGGTGTGAGCTGAGCGCAGCCTGCTGGCTGGTTTGGCGGAACGAGCCCAGCAGACACAAGCAATACTCAGGCATTAGGTGCTGCTGGCCACAGAGATTTCTGGCTGGTAAAGCAACCCCTTCCCCACAAGTTTCCCATGACAATATGGGGTGACCCTCCGACATCTGTCCCTCCCAGACCTTGTACACAGACTCCTCCATCTTCTCCATGGTGTGGTGGGCTTGCAGGGGAAGTGTCAGTAACCATACCTCCTCCTCTTCTTCTTGGGGCACTGGGCATGTTTGCTCTTCTTCAGCTTTGGTTGGGTTAGCAACTGTTTTTCCTTCTTTTGTAGCAGGGGTCCCAGTTCAGAGTTCAGCCAGTTCCACCATGTCAGCCTCCCTGTACTGCCAGGAGCCCCACTCCCGTGCCACCACTGATCCTTTGTGAGACGACATCTGGCTGGTACCCCAATACCCTGCAGCTTCAGCTTGGGGAAAGGTTGGGGTCTCTCAGCCCCAAGGGGCAGAGATCTCCCTGTGATGATAGACAAACCGGGCAGGTGGGCTCTGCTGGGGAGCCTGGTCCTCCATGCTACATTTCATGGTACTGGAGGAGGCCTGTGGCTGAGAAACCCTGATCTTCAGTGCCCTCCCCGTGCCAGAAGGGGCATGTAAGCACCACCCTAATTGTTTTTTATAGTTGGTTTGTTTCAATTAGGATCCAAATACGTTCTATACACGACATTTAGTTAATCTCTCTCTCTCTCTAATTGAGATAAAATTCACATTACCTAAAGTTAGCCATTGTAAAGTGTTTAATTTGGTGACATTTAGTACATTCACATGCTGTGTAACCATCACCTCCATTTGGTTTCAAACTGTTATCATCACCCCTAAAGGAGATTCCTTGCCCATTGAATAGTCATCCCCATTCTTTCCTCTCCTTAGCCCCTGATAACCACTAATCTGCTTTCTGTGTCTGTGCATTTACCTGTTGTGGATATTTACTTAAATGGAATCACACAATACGTGGCCTTTTGTGTCTGGCTGCTTTCACTCAGCATAATGTTTTCAAGGTTCATCCACATTGTAGCAAGTGCCAGTGCTTCACTCCTTTCAAACAAATCTGGGTTTATTGAACTCCCTGAGCGAGGGAGAACACCATCTTGGCAGCTCAGCAAAGTCTTGAAAGAGGGTAGGTAAGAGAAATACAGGCCTCATGGGCTGGAGTTGGTCTACGGTAGTTTCTGGGTGATTCTTAGAAAGCATGGTCAGGGTTTGTAAAGTAAGCGAGTAGTCAGTGTTCTTTTCTATAAAACCTATGAGTGTGTGTGGAGTTACTCTTAGAAGCATTTGCTGTGGCCTTTCCTTTGAACACATGGGTCTGATACACTGCTATAGATACATTCGGGACCTAGTACATGTAACAAGTCATGGCTGAATATAGTTTGCCGGACTTATAGATCCCAATTCGGTTTGCTTTGCAAATTGTGATTTTGGTTTCATCTCTTTTTGGGGTCAACAATTTTGCCCACAGAGGATACTCTGAGTGTCTGGGGAGAGGAATGGCCATCAGGAAAGTTCTGTTAAAATGCAGTGGTCAGTGGGGTTTTCTTTGTAGAGAATTGAAACTTAATTCCTTTATGTCCTTCTTGGCCACATTAATCACAGTCCTAAGCAGCACCTGTGGGCACAAGAGGGCGTCATGGATGTTTCTGGTGTGGCAGAGGCTGTGGTCAGTGGAACAGCTGTTGCAGAACCCAGCCAGGCCTTTGACATGTGTTGTTATCAATACTCTTTGTAAGCCACCTGATGCTCCTCTAGAGTAGATGCTCTCCCATCATTGAAGAGCAGAGGCAGTAACAGTGATGCCAGGTAATTAGGCCAAAATCATGTGAGCAAGATCTGAACTGGACTTAGAAGGTTTGCTGACCCGAAAGTCACCACGGGAGCTGTGTGGCAAGTGGAAGGGCTCTGAGAAGAAAGGGGGAGTAGAAAGGAGAACCAGTTGCACGGAATTTGTGGGCATTATTTCCTCATTTCCAAGCTGGTAGATCTGTGTAAAAGGGCTGTTGAGAAGGTGGAAGGAACCCTTTTATCAGTTTATGAATCATCCCATGTCTTCAACCTCAGTGCACCATTCCCTATTCAACCTCCAAGTACCATCTTGTTTCCAGACACCTCTGTCACCCATCAGCTCCTCCTGTACGGCTGCTTGATGTCCCCAGCCAGGAATATGAAAATTTCATCATTTGAATGATTCTCTGGTTAATGTTTTCAGATATATTCATTTTTCCTTGTGTCAGCTACTTATGGCCCCTCCTTCCTGTAGCCAGGAGAGATTTCAGCTCCAGTAGCCACCTGCAGTCTATCCCCTTTTTGTCTGCATCTGAACTGCTGATTATATCTGGAACCACACACCTGTACAGGCTAGTGACACAGTGATCTCCAGCCCCCAAGGGTCCCTTATTAGTGCCTACTAGAATGTCAGGTTTCCTGATGTGTCCTTGTCTCTGCTCCTCCAGACTTCTGGGTTTTCTGCTTCCCCATGATGCACTCAGCAGAGAGCATCTCTTTCTCTGTCACAGGCGAAAATAGAAGTCATTTGGCAGGAGTGTCCTCACCTTTTTGGCAAGAAGAAATTCTGAGATCCATCCCTCCCGCTCAAATTTCCCTATTGAACTTCAGATCCACAGAGCCCATTCTCTATTGGACTTCTCTTCTTAGATGACCTACAGGCATCTCCAAATCCACAGGTCCACATCAGGACTTATCTTCTTCCTACACAAAACGTTATTCATTCTATAATCCTTAGTTCATGGAATAGCTTGTGGATTTCAATTCCCCAAGTTCCCAACACAGCAACTTGAGTGCCGTCTTTGCTTTCTTTCTGCCCCTCACACAATCAACCATAAAGTCTCATCAATTCTCTCTAATAAATATCTCTCCAATCAGTCTCCTTTCCTCTGTGTCCTCCCTCAGTTCCTAGCTAAGGCTGAAACTCCTGGTCATTCTGTTTTTCTTCATTTCACCAAACACTCCATACCCCATCCATCCTCCACGCTCAGCCAGGGTGAGCTTTCTAATGAGATCTATCAAAACACACTCCCTGTGTATAAGATTCACTGCAGCTCACCACTCTTTGAATCAACTCTGAGATCCTTAACATGGTTTACAAGGCATAGTCTTGTTCATGTTTTTCTCTTTAGCTCCACAGATGCCCAAGCTTTCCTCAAACATCAGTTATCCAGAACACAGGACCTTCTTCTAGTTCCACGGACACACTGCATTTCCTCTCCTTTTCTGCTGATACAACTCCCTGGTGTCTCCTCTTCACTGTACAGGATTTTGCATTTGAGGACAGCTATTCTAGGAGACCAAACTTGATTCTTCTAGTCTGGGGTTGATTCCTGCCCTCCCTTGGCATCCTGTACCCCACTAATCAGGGCTGCTGGCACATCCATGTTCAGTTTTCTGCCTTGTCCAACAAATTTAAGATTCTATGAAGGCAAATTCCACCTCCACTTTCTTTACCTCGACATCCACAGAGCCAGTCAGGGCCTGCCCTTGGAGGGTTGGAAATTTGCGTGGACTGAAGGAGAGAGTCAGTAGGTGTCTTTTATTGGTGTCAGTGCCTCTCACCAAGTGGTCTTCACTTCTGGTTAGTGAGGGAGGTAATAAGTCAGGACAGGGGCTGGCTTGTCCCTGCAGCTAGTGTCAGGAAGCCATTTAAGGGTAATAGTTAGTGACTAGCAGGTGGATGGACCCTCAGCCCCCAGGGGAGGGAGAAGAGTGAACTCAGTCCCACCCTCATAGTTCTGGGGCCCAGGTGCTCCATTAAGGGAGGAACTCAGTTTTCAGCCAGCAATTTCCAGACCTAAGTCACAGAAGAGAATGGGCCCTGGGCTGTGGTAAGGCTCCTTAGACACCTGGACTGAGGCCAGGAAGGAATGGGGGCAGGAGCTGGGCAGGTCAGAGCCTTGTCCCGTGCAGTGCCATCCAGCCCCAGCTGAGGGACGGGAAGCCATGCCAGCCTGGATGAGGAGTTAGTTCACATGGAAAAGATCATCTCAGGAGTTTTTAAATTGCTGTCCAGGGAACGTTCAGACTCAGGAGCAAACATTTCAGTGGCTTCCTGACTTCTTACACACGGATGCACACAGACATGCACACGCTGTCATGCACACCCTATCGTGGTTTCCACTGTACAGGTGAGAAAGCTGAGAGTCAATGAGAAAAAGAGTCTCTTTAAGGGGAAAAGTAGCCTTTACAGTTCATGTGGCACTTCTAACAGGTCATTCCTGGACCTCCTGCAGACCGCGTCTCCCCATCTTCAGCCTTCCCCAGTGATCAGCTCTGCTCTCATTCGTACCCCCCAGTGCTGGTCTCAAGTCCATGCAGGTCTCAACCCTTCTCTCCTCTGTAGCTCTAGCCCCTTGACTCCTGTCCTTCTGATCAGCAGTTGGCCTTCTTGAAACCCACAAGAGCACTGGTAAGAATGGAGACATATTCCACAAGGCAGGGCATTCCACAGCTGACTGTAAAGGTTGGAACCACTAAGAATTTCTGGAGCTGAACCTCCAAGGCACTGATCACTGAGCCTGGCTGACCTGCCGTGACACACTGGTCCACTTTCTGTCCCATTTTGTGCCTTCTCCTGCCCGAACCTCTGGCAAATGTCACTACTCAGGTGACTTTGCCTTCTACACTAGCAATCTTCAGAGTCATCGGAGGAGAGGAGGTACCTCCTGATCCTACCAAGAAACACACACCCTCGCCAGCCCCTTCACCCCCTTCCCCGCCTTCCCCTCACAGTGGAAGCCTTGATCCTTGATCCTTGATCCTTGCCCTCCACCTGTGCCCTCTCCCGTGATGCTTCGTGCTGCCTGGCTGGCTGCTCACTCTGCAGCTCCGGGTGGAAGGCGGTGTCAAACCACCTGTGATTTGTGACCTTAGGAATTGTGCCACTCTGCAACCCTGGTTCCTTGCCACCCGGCCTCCTGAATCCTTTCTATGGTTATGAAAGCTTGCTCAAGGCTCTGCCATCTGTCAAGCACTGCAGCGAACTTCAGGTTAGCACCCACTACCCACCACCCTCTCTCTCCCCTCCCCTAAAGGTCAGTCTCTAAATACGCATTTGCAGGCTGTCTGGCCTTCCCTCTCTTCCTCTCCTGCTCACTCTCCAGCCCCCTCCGGTTCTCCCTTAATTCTGCTAACATGGCACTTGTGAGCCCCAAGTGGCTTTAGATCACTAAATCCTGTGGACACATTCATTCCATTCATTCATCACTTTTTTTCTACGTTATCTCCCCTATCCCTTGGATAAGCCTCTCCTCTTCGTCCTGCGGCGACAGGTTTCTTCCTGTCCTCTTGTCTCCTGCTCTGCACTGGTGACTTTCATTGGTGGGCTGCCCTTTCTTAGCTGGTCCTTCAGTGGGGATGGGGGAGGTTCCCCTTTTCTTTTAACTCCAAGGCATTCATTTGAAGGGACACCTCAATACTCACTTGCCCATCCCAGGGGAGGAATCCTGAATGCTTCCCTCCAGCCCAGATTTCTCTCCTGACTTCAGCCCAGCTGCTTCCTAAGCAAGTCCCTGGGGATTCTCCCAGGAACCTCAGACATGGGAGTTCCAAATCTGAATGCGTCAACTTCCCTTGCCAGCAAGGCCCTGCTGGGTTTCCTATTCAGAGAATTGGTAGTCATCACCCAGGTGCCCAAAGCCAAATACACTTCTCCTCCCTTCCTCCCCACCGCCAATCATAAATTCACACCCACTCTTCTCAAAGCCTTCGAACAGAATCATCCCTGCTCGCCCTCCCCAGCTCTGACCTACCTTTGCCCCAGTTCCCACAGAGGCCCCTTGATGTCCAGCCCACATCCTTGTCCTGGGGCACGAATCCCTTTTCTACTCAGCAGCCAGAGCGCTTTCTTAGTGCACAGCACCGCTTCCATCGCCTCTGTGCTGAAACTCCCTTAGAGCTCCCTGTGGCTCTAAGGAGCCACTTGGGAATCCTTGCAGTGGCCTGCCCCTCTGCAGTCCAGCAGCTCTGTCATGGCCCGTTCCTCTCTGCAGCCCCTCAGCCTCGCTGCTCTCTGCCCCCGAGCCGCCCAACTTCTTCTGGTTCCTTGACTGCTACCATTGCTCTTTCTCCTGTCTGAAGCACTGTCCTGTCTGTTCGTTTGACCACCTTCTCTTCCCCTGATATCAGCACAGAAGTCACCTCCTCCAAGAAGCCTTCCCTGACTTCCCAGACTGAGTTTGGTGCTCTCCCTCAGCTTCCATAGACTTGTTCTACCATCTACTTGCCGTAAGGTTCTACATTCCATGAAGGCAATTCCTGTGGAAATCAATTTGTGGTTAAGAGTGTGCCTCTTAACCACAAAGTGTCAGGAGGGTTGGAATAACGTTCTACTGGCAATGATTACTAGCTATGTGGACTTGGGAAAATTACTAAGCCTCTCTGTGCCTCAGTTTCCTCATCCATAGAATGGGACTACTGACAGGATTTATCTCATCAGGTCATTAGGAGGATTCAATAGGTTATTTCAGGGAGAGGTCTTAGCAGATTGACTGGCATAAAATCCTCAGGTATTCAGTTGTTGTCAACGTTATCATTATTGCCTTTGTAAGAGAGATTGCAAGGTACCTGAGAGCCTCAGTTAAATGCCTGACTACACGATTGCTCTTACTGCAGTTGTGCTGTAATGGCTCATTTGTCCTCAGCCCTGCATTCCGGTTGTTGAGGGAGGTCATTCGTAGAGTGAGGGCTAGGAACTGGAGAGGCAGTTGAGGGGCTCAGACTGGAAACCTAGAAAGTAGCTATTCCCCATAAATTGGGGGTGCTAAATAGCAGAAGGGGGGCATCCCATGATAAAGCCCTGCCCAGCTGCAGGAGCGAGGGGCCTGGGAGCTGTCCAGATGTGGTCAGGGCCAGGAGCTCTGGCAAGAGCCAGGTGGAGACTGAGCACTAGAGGTGGAAAGCAGAGAACTGAAAGTGAGCACCCCAAAGCCCAGCAGGCAGAAATTGGCCTTAGAGCAGCAGGGTCCCTCCCAGCCAAGGCCTGAGGTCCATGTGAGCAAGGCCACAAGCCTGGGTGGACCTGGGCAGGCTGCTGCAGCTGAAGGCGAGGAGCCCCGATCCCGGGGTGGAGCTGAGCCTGCGTGGGAGGTCAAAGGGTTTGGCTTTGGGACACAAGTAGCCTCAGGAGCACAGAGTCCGGCAGTCAGCATGGAAAGGAATAAGCAGCATGTCCAAGGAAATTGTTTATTGTTGTCAGGAGGCCCAGGACCCTCCCAAACAAAGAGTCCATGGGCCCCCGTGCATGTGGGAGCTCCACAGGCAGTCACTGTCACCTTCCAAGGGTGAGCACACAGGGCCAGACATGCCCTGGCCGCTAGGTGCACGGGGCCAGGCTGTGCCCAGAGACCCAAGCATCCAGCTTCCATTCCCAGCTCCTTAATGGGAGCCCCACTGCTCAATGGCAAGCTCTAGGCTCTTGTGGGATAGATGACTTTGCTCATGAAGAGGATGTTCGGGGTGTCGGTTCGGGCGACGATCACCAGGAAGGGCATGTTGAAACGCACAATGACCATTGGGCCCACATTTGGGGGAAGGACGGAGAGTGAAAGCGCTGGGGAAGTGGATGCTTCTGTGCCCTCCTCAGACACATCAAGCACAGCCTTGTGGACCACCTGTGGGGACAGGAGCATTACTCAGGGTAGACACAGAAGGGCAGGAGGTCAGCAACCTGCCTGTGTGCCGCTAGGCAGCCTAATGTGCATTGAGCACTCGGCGCTGGCCTGTCTGTGTGCTGTGGAACGTCTGCTCCTCCCAACTCCCCTGCCAACTAGATTTGCACAGCCCTGATGCCTAGAGGTGCAAATGGAGACCCAGGTGTGGTGTGTGATCTGCCCAGAGCCTTCAAGGTAAAGAATGGAGCACCTCATATGCACCCCTTTCTGTCTGAGTTGAAAGTCTGTGTTGCCCCCAAAGCACCCACTACTGTTGGGAGGAAGAGCAGGAGCAATGTGAGGCATGTTTCTTCCAAGCAGGGTCCCGGCAGCCCTTGACCACCAACAGCTGCTGCAGAAACCGCCTCGCCAGCCCAGCATGGCTTTCAGCATCTCTCCTGCTGCAGCTTAAACATCCTTGGGGCTTTCAAGTACTTTTCACGGTCTTGCATTCCCGGATCGTACGGGTCTGCTGCTCGACACCCATCCCTCCGTTACTTTGCGCCTTGGAAGGTGGAGGTGCAGACTCAACCCGGTGCTCTGTGTGAGCACTCAGGCCAGACAGGAGCAGAGGGCTGCATGGCCACCTGCCTTGGCACCTCTGCTTTTAGTAACACAGGCTGTGTCCCAAGTAGTCCTCTCTCATGCTCTGAGCATGTTTTCATCACAATTGCCAGATCGTCATTGCTGTTCCCTACTGGTATCACCTCCCCAGCCGGGCACTGCATACCAGCCAAGAACGATCACCACCATTTTACGGATGAAAAATCTGTGGACAGAGGACTTTAATTGTTTGCCCCCATGGGTAGTAAATGGTGCAGTGTGGAATGATGTCCATGGCTGTCTGATTCCAAGCCTGTCAATATGTCTATTCCATCTGAATAATCTACACAACTACATCTTTCTGTCTGAGAAATACACACAATCATGTTGCCGAGGACCAGTCTCCAGCACGGCAGGAGGAGCTGGGCTGTAGCCGAGCTCTTTTTGGCTTGGGGTGTCCCAAGCAGGGTGAGTGCATGATGAGAAGTGCACCTGCACTGACACAAGTTCAAGAGTGCCCAAACGTGCACCTGGCCTTCACCATTCGAGTTCGGATACGGAGATGAATTGACCAAAGTCTGAAGACTCACCTG
>NW_022439631.1:0-8862 GCF_009761245.1 Sapajus apella
GGGGAAAAAAAAAAAAAAGAAAAAAGGAGTCAATGCTGCCTGAGCTTGTACAACACCCTGACTCTGTCTGCCTTTCAAATGTCCACATAGACATAGGGACAGATCAATGAACAATAGAACTTAATGAACATAGTTTAAATGTAAGATATACATAAGATAATGATAATTTCCAAGTGATTTTCTTGTGCTGATACAATGAAAGTGCAATGAAGCAGAGAATCATTGTTTCTTACAATGGAATAGTGAATAACTTCAAAGGATCAGGCTCACCACATGGAGATTTCTAGGGCTGAAAACACAGCTGCCCATGAATCAATTTTTCCTAAAAGCATATGCTCCCCAGAGACTGCTGTTAATATTTATGAATTAATAATTCTTCAAAAAGATATGCCTGAGCTGGTTAAACCACCTTCAGCTCTAAGAAATAGAAAATCCCAACTCAATCAGTATAATGAGGGAAAAAAAAAAAAACTATTTATCATAAAACAGCTTTGGCTAATTCACCTGCAGGAGACATCATCAATCCAACTGCTTCCCAGTTTTGTGTTCTGCTGTTGTCAGATCTTACCTCAAGACCAAAAGACAGAATCACATGTCTAGACATTGTAAGGCCGGTTACCTCGCCGGGAGTTTGGACACACCCATCTCCCTCCCCGCTTGAAAATTACATTATCAGAATATGCCCATCATCTAGCTCTGCCTTGGAAATCCCCTCTGCACTCGGCACCTAATCCCACCCTTGGAAATCCCCTCTGCACCCAGCACTTAGCCCGCTCACCGGAAATCCCACCTACCTACCAATAGCAGCTCACCCTGTCCACATCCTGTTTCTCCAAATCCAATCAAACGCCTTCACTCCCTATAAAACCCCACTCCTGAGAGGAGTTGAGTGCGACTTCCCTGGCCCCTCTCCCTGGGACCACAGAACATTGCCCAGGAGCTGAATAAATTGGCATCTAATTTTCTTGTGCTGGCCTCAGTTTCCTTGTTTTTAACTCGGCAATAAACCTACAGAGAATAAACTTTACAATCTGCCTGAGGTTCAATGAGATACCACCTTATGGTAAAGACTTTTTTTTTTGGTCTCACTCTGTCACCTAGGCTGGAGTGCAGTAGCCTGATATTGGCTCACTGCAAGCTCCACCTCCTGGTGCCAACAATTCTCATGTCTCAGCCTCCCAAGAAGCAGGGATTACAAGCATGCACCACCATGCCCAGCTAATTTTTGTATTTTAGTAGAGACAAGGTTTCACCATCTTGGCCATGCTAGTCTCGAACTCCTGACCTCAGATGATCCACCCACCTCAGCCTCCCAAATTACTGGGATTACAGGCTTGAGCCACCACACCAGGCCAAGACTTTTCTACATTTGTTGTTATCTCTGGATTTCCCCAATTACAATGAGTTTGATTTATGGATGAGGCTTCTAAACATTTGGGATGTTGACAGGAATTTCAACTCTCCCATGAATTCATCAAGATACAGTGAGTGCTGACCTCTCAATGTAAGGCATCTACATTCCTTTTTTTTTTTTTTTTTTTTTTGAGATGGAGTTTTGCACTGTTGCCTGGGCAGTTGTGCAGTGGTGCAATCTTGGGTGGCTGCAACCTCTGCCTCCTGGGTTCAAGCAATTCTCCTGCCTCAGCCTCCTGAGTAGCTAGGATTACAGACGCCCACCACCACTCATAATTTTTGGTATTTTTAGTACAGACGAGGTTTCACTATGTTGGCCAGACTGGTCTCAAACTTCTGACCTCGTGATCTGCCCACCTCAGCCTCCCAAAGTGCTGGGATTACAGGCATGAGCCACTGCCCCTGGCTGGCATCTATATTCTTACTGACCAGAGAACACAAAAGTTTGCTATGGAGACCAATGTTTCAGACCTAGAAGTGAATTACATTATCTACACTTACATCCCACTGGAAAAATCTCTCACACGGTCCCAAGTGGATTTAAGATAGACTGAAACACACAGACTAGCTACGTGCCGAGGGAAAAATAAAATCCACATGGATGATGATATTGCCAGGGTTTCTCCCTGAATGAGCTCTCTAAGGTAAATTCAAAGTTGACTTCTAGATTTCCCCCATTCATTACATCTGGGGCTTCCCTGGGTATACCTTCTGTCATACCAAAGGCTCTGAATTATGATATGAGGGTTTCACTGCACTATTTTTACAGTGTTTCTTCTCGGTGTGTTTTCTCTGATGTGTGGCAAGACTTGGTTTCTGGCTGGAGGTCTTCCCACATTCATTACATTTATAAAGTTTCTCCCCTGAGTGAATCCCCTTATGTTTAACAAGGGTTGAACTATCATAGAAAGATCTTCCACATTTATTACTTGATAAGCCTTCTCTCCTGTGTGTATTCTCTGATGTACATTGAGGGACGCCTTCTGACAAAATGTTTTCCCACATTCTTTACATTTGTAGGGTTTCTCCCCTGTATGAAGTCTCTGATGCTTCCTGAGCTGTGACTTTTGGCAGAATGCTTTCCCACATTTGCTACATTCAAAAGGTTTCTCCCTGTATGAATTTTCTGATGTTTATGGAGGGTTGACTTCAGAAAAGTTTTCCTACATTCAACACATTCATAGGGTTTCTCCCCTGTATGGGTTCTATGATGGTTAAGGAGATCTGACTTCCCAGAGAAGGTCTTCCTACATTCACTGTGTTCATATATTTTCTCCCAGGTGAAGCCTTCAATATTTCCTGAGGGCTGGCTTCATATAGTATGTTTTTCCGCATTGTTCACATTGATAGGGCTTCTCCCCTGGGTGTATTCTCTGGTGCACAGTGATTCTGACTTTACACTGAACAATTTCTCACACTCATTACATTTATAGGGTGTTTCTCCAGTGTGAGATCACTGATACACAGTCAGGTCTGACTTTCGGGATAAAGATTTCCCACATTCACTACATTTATGAGGCTTCTCCCCTGTATGTGTTCTTTGATGTTGACCGAGGGCTGAGTTCTGGTAAAAAGTTTTCTCACACTCAGAGCATTCATAGAGTCTCTCTCCTGTGTGGATTCTCTGATGTACATTGAGGGGTGACTTGTGAAAGAAAGTTTTCTCACATCATCACATTCATAAGGTATCTCTCCTGTGTGTGTTCTCTGATGTACTGTGAGGTTGGACTTATGAAAGAAAGTTTCCCCACATATGTTACAGCATGGCATTTCTCACCTATGTGAATTCTATGATATTTCTTCCAGAGGACTGATTTATTACAGGTTTCCTCATATTCGTTAAATTCACAGTAATTATTTCTGTAGTAAATCGTCTGATAAAACATGAGGTTTGACTCATCCCTGGAGGTTTTCTCACAATCACAATCACAGAGCTTCTCTCTTTTACGAGTTCCCTTAACATGTAATGAAGAGACCATTCTTGTGGAAGGCTTTAATGCATTCATTATATTCAAATTGTTCCTCCACAGTATGAAACTCCTGTTGCTGAATAAAACCTTCATTATGATAGAAGATCTCCTTTTTTATAATTCATTACATTTCTCTCTAGTATGAGTTTTCTTATGTTTAACATCAGGAAGCAGTTTCTCACACTGAATGGCACTATCAGATTTCTTTACTGAAAAGTTGCTATTATTTGTGGTAAACCCTGACATATTTTTCAAACTGATTCCACCTAGGTTATATTTACTGGGCATTTTTCTAAAAGAAATAGAGTCTATGCACAGATTACATGTTTTTCTTAATACATTCTCCTGATATATACTCACTTTTTTGTTACTGAATAATACAGCTTCCCATAAATGTCTGTCTTGGTTTTCTTCATGTTCTATCATGCTATCAACTTCCAATTCTGCAAGAAATAAGAAAAACATACCTATGAATCTAAAATTATTTCTTCTAAAGCTGGGGAAATAAACAAATGCTCTTTACATAGCTGACTCTTTGGTTTTAGATAAGAGTCTTTTAGGATAAAAGTAACACCAAAGAAATATTTTCTATTATCTACTTTTCTGAGGGCCTGTAGGGAAGGGGTGATAAAATCTACTATAGTGCAGTGTCAGGGGCTCACACCTGTAATCCCAGCACTTTGGGAGGCTGAGGCAGGTGGATCAACTGAGGTCAGGAGTTTGAAACCAGCCTGGCCAACATGGTGAAACCCTATCTCTCCTGCAAATACAAAATTAGCTGGGTGTGGTGGCATATGCCTGTAATCCCAGCTACTTAGGAGGCCGAGGCAGGAGAATAACTTGAACCTAGGAGGCAGAGGTTGCAGTGAGCCAAGATCACGCCATTGTATCCAGCCTGGGCAATAAGAGTAAAACTCCATCCTCCCCCCAAAAAAGCTACTGTGGTAGGAAAGGGGAGAGTAACTGACAACAGATGCACATATTTATGTGATGAGTCATGAATATACCTTTCCAAATGGAAATAAACATAAGAAATAGAAGATAAAGGATTTGGTAAGAATGGCTGAATTATAATGAGTGGAATTTACAGTGAGAGATGCTTGATCAGAAAAATATACAGCAAATGTGATGTGGAAAACAAGTAGACAGGCGTTATTCCAAG
This sequence comes from Sapajus apella, assembly GCF_009761245.1. Lineage (NCBI taxonomy): Eukaryota > Metazoa > Chordata > Mammalia > Primates > Cebidae > Sapajus > Sapajus apella. Next base: position 4,546 of record NW_022439631.1, read on the forward strand.
AAATTATTAGTGGAACAAACACGGGGTGAGGAGGTGGATGAGTCCAGGTGCTGACTCTATTATAATCCCACCTTCACTCTGTATCTACAATTCAACCACTTTGTACACTCTATCCCCTCAAACCTGGTCTAGGGCAATGGTAATTTTCCTGACTGATCTCCTTGTTTCTACTCCCACCTCCCCTCTAACAGATGTCTCATGGCAGTCAGCTTCCTGCTTCCTGTGTCTGTCTCCCAAGAACATCTAAGTTCCATGAGATCAGGGAACTATAATTCATCTACTTCTGAATTCCTTTCATTAGAACCATTACTGGCATGAAGGAAGTGATCAATTAATATTGATTAAATAACTTCCTGAAACAAAAGAAGTCCTTGACAATGAAGGGAAAGTGGGCAACTAAGAATGGCTGAGGAAAGGAGACTAAACAAGATAAAATACTTAGAAAATAGGAAGAATGAAATTCAAGGAAAAGGTAGTAGGGATTAAACAAGCCAAGCAAAAAAGAGAACACTTATGTGTTACAGTTATATAAAGTGGTGAAGCTAGTTATCTGAGACATGCAGGCTAACTATCCTTAGTCACTTCCAAACAAATGGGGCCTCTAAAAAGAGATTACTGAAAAACACTTCAGAAATGTGTATACCTAGGCCAGGTGCAGTGGCTCACACCTGTAATCCCAGCACTTTGGGAAGCCGAGGCAGGTGGATCACCTGAGAGCAGGAGTTCAAGACCAGCATGGCCAACATGGTGAAACCCTGTCTTTAATAAAAATACAAAATATTAGCTGGGTATGGTGGTGGGTGCCTGTAATCCCAGCTACTTGGGAAGCTGAGGCAGGAAAATCGCTTGAACCTGGGAGCTGGAGGTTGCAGTGAGCCGAGATGGTGCCAACACACTCCAGCTTGGGTGACAGAACAAGACTCCAAAAAGAAAACAAAACCAGATGCATATACCTAAACTGACAACCTGGGCTCTAATGTCCCCTGGGTTACCTGGGTAACACTGGCTTGTGAATTCTTTCTCTAATAGCCATGCTTCTTGCTGCAACTTGAAGATCCCATCTGGTTTGGTAATGCAATGTCCTGATAATGGAAATGACACAGGCCACGGGAAAAGTTGCCTAGCTTTAGGCAATCAAAGAAAAAGTTAGATCCAGCTTTAGAAGCTACAGAATGAAAAGGCCCACTGGAATCATTTGATGGCAAAGTGAAAACGAATATTTTTGGTGTCCAAACCAAAATATCTATAAACTCTACAAAGATCCATATGGTTTGATAACTAAGAAACGACGTGCCTGATGCTATTACTCAGAGAAGCTATGCTTATCCAGTGAGACCAGGATGCTATAGTTCTCCAGGGATGTGAATCCCTATATAAAGTCCTCTGTTCAGGGTCCAGTTGACTCCACTCCTCCTGGGTGAAGTTCACAGTCACATCCACAAATGAAATTGATCCCTGTAATAGCACACATCTGATCAACCTGAAGTGTTCAAAAGTGGAAGATAGAAAAGATATGTAGGAACTAATTCTTTGCCATGTTGACTGTTGAGATCATCAGAAAAAGTTAAAAGGTGTTTACTATATTCTCTGTTGTATGTCATATTTTGTGGGATAAAGAAAAATAGTAACAATACCCAGTTAATTTGCTAATTCACGCATAACACATGCAGATAAAATATATCATGTGCATGACTCTGCCCTAGTTTCTGTGGATACTAAAATACCTAAAACACTTTTTGAGCTTTTTTTTTTTTAACCAGAGTCTCACTCTGTCACCCAGGCTGGAGTGCAGTGACGCAATCTCAGCTCACTGCAATCTCGGCCTCCTGGGTCCAAGTGATTCTCCTACCTCAGCCTCCTCCCAAGTAGCTGGACTACAGGCACCCACCACCATGCCCAGCTAATTTTTCTATTTTTGGTAGAGACGGGGTTTCTCCATGTCGACCAGGCTGATCTCAAACTCCTGACCTCAGTTAATCTGCCCGCCCTGGCCTCCCAAAGTACTGGGATTACAGGTGTGAGCCACCACACCCAGTCAAGTTTGAGCTTTATTTATATAAATTCCCCAAGCTGTTTAGGGAATGGAATTATGTGGCAATTTGGGGATTATTCCTTTAAATAAGTGGTCTCCAAAGTATTTTATAATTCACTCTGCCAGGAAAAAAGTTTTAGCATTCACATATTTGTGACAATAGATAAGTGCGTATGAATATAGATGTACACCCAAGTGGTCCACACTTTGCATGATTCTGATATGCAGGAATTTCAATTGTGACAATTCAATTAAATAACACCAGTGTCCTAACAACATAGGTCAGACTTCATCTAGCACAGTATATTATCTGCAACTGCATAAAGTACAAATTTCATTGCTAGCTCTTAAGTCTGCAAATCACCACATTAATAATAGATGCACACCAAGATCAATGAGGAGACAGCAAGAGCCATGCTGAGAATTCACACATGTGAATCTTACAAGATCTCACAGAGCCTGGCTGTGCAACTTTTCACTTCCTAATGGTCAATTTCATTTTTCTTTCAGAACTAATCCAGGACTAATTCAACAAATCAGAAGACAAATTGTTACCGGCCATATTTGTTCACTGTTGTAGGAGAAATAAGATATTTATTTACAGTACTTACATTCCTACTGAGTTGCTAACTCTTAGAAATCATGCTGCAGAAGATGATGGGAGTACTTTGGGGAAAGATCTGTTTTAAGAATTGTTTGCTTCTAACTTGATTGCAGCAGAACCTGGCAGGTGACTTACCTGTTAAAAGATGGATGGGTGTTTTCTATTCCTGCTCTGCCACTTACAAACTGGGTGAGTTGACAAATTCTGGGTGAGCCTGGACAAGTTACTTATACATCAAACAGTCAAGATTTCTCAGCTTTGCAATGATGCAGTCACAGACGCCCCTACTCTCTGCTTCTATAGGGTCAGGGTAGATAAGGTGGCAGCACATCTCTAGAGGGCCCACATCACAATAGATATGCTATAAGAGCAACTCAGAATCTGGACAAGGACCCTGGAGACTGAATGTGGGGCATGTCGATTAAAGACTGGAGGTAGAACTCCTCCAGCTATGCCCAGTAATCTCTCCTTGCAGACCATACCCACGCCAACCCTCCAGGATTAATATTTCCTACCACCCTACCCCTTGCCACCACTCAGTACACTCACCTGTCTTTTCTGAAAAGTGGTCTAAACTTTTCACCACAGTGGGGAGACCTTCTGGACGTGATGGCATTTACAGAGCATCCCTCACTCTAAGCAGGAGGAATAATTACTTCAGGCTGTGTAAACCATCAGGCTCTGTTCTTTCTGGCAGTTTTCTACCTTTGCTCTGCAGTTGGGCTGACGACGTTCAGGTTAGAGAAGCAAACTTCAAAGTGGGATTCCTGTTCCTAGGGCCCCTTCTTCTTACTTCACAGGAACTGCTTTCTTCCAAGGAGCTGAAATCTACGCTTAACGGACAAAATCATTTTATCATAAGCTTCACTCGGGGTTCCAAATCTCAAAGAATTTCCTTGTCTAAACTCTTACAGCACTGACTATGCTGAAGGCTGGACAGTGCAGGAGTCCAAGCAACACAGTCATGCAGCCTGACCCAAGGGCTTGGAGATGCTGAGAAACTCCAGAAGACGTAACTGCAAGGAGAGACTCAGCCGCCCCCACCCACTTCAGTATGATTTCAAAAACACAAGATGGTTTTAGGCAGGGTGGTCTACCTTTGGTCTTGTGACCTTGACCATTTCACTTGAACCCTAGGACCCTCAGTTTTCTTGTTTGTCAAGATGGAAAACAGTCACATAAAGGTTCTTATAAGGACTAAGTAAAAGAGCTACCGAGAAGAACAAAGTATCTTCCAAACACCTTATCAGCTGAGGTTAACTACTAAGCTCTTTGCCAAATGTTTTACATATGCCAAAATGTGAAACTCAGAACCACACCACGTGGCACATATTATTGGTGGGATGTGCTATACAAAATGGCCTTACTCTGGTTGAGAGCTCTAAACTGGAGTTAGGAAGTCATTCTAAGGGCTGCCTGCACATCCTGCAAAACTGCAGGGAAAAAAAGTGGGTGGGGGTAGTGCTTGCCTTGAACCTTTGAAGTGGGCCAAACTGCAACGACCACAAAATTCTGTAAGACAGCTGAATTTCACCAGCGCTGCAACTCCTGAACAGTAACAACTAATGAACTATGGACTCAGATACTAAACCACCTGCTTCCACCAACGGATAATTCCTTCAAAACTTGCGTAGAAGATGGCCGTTTAGGAACAGCTCAGGATTGCAGCTCCCAGTGAAAG
>NW_022439632.1:0-8861 GCF_009761245.1 Sapajus apella
GATCACAAGGTCAGGAGTTCAAGAGCAGCCTGGCCAATACGATGAAACCTGTCTCTACTAGAAAATAGATATATTGGCCAGGCACCATGGCTCGTGCCTGAAATCACAGCACTTTGGGAGGCCGAGGCAGGAGAATCACCTGAGGGTGGGAGTTCAAGACCAGCCTGACCAACATGAAAAAAACTCACATATATATATATATATGTGTGTGTGTGTGTGTGTGTGTGTGTGTGTGTGTGTCTATGTATACACACGTGTATATATATATATGTATATATATATGTGTGTGTATATATATATGTATATATATATGTGTGTATATATATATATGTGTGTGTATATATATATATATATATATGTGTATATATATATATATATATAGAGAGAGAGAGAGAGAGAGAGAGAATGTCTCATTCTGTCACCCAGGCTGGAGTGCAATGGCACAATCTCAGCTCACTGCAACCTCTGCCTCCCTGGTTCAAGCGATTCTCCTGCCTCAGCCTCCAGAGTTAGCTGGGATTACAGGTGTGCACCAACACACCCAGCTAATTTTTAGTATAGATGGGTTTTCACCCTATTGCCCAGGCTGGTCTCAAACTCCGGGGCTCAAGCAATCCACCCACCTCAGCCTCCCAAAGTGCTGGAATTACAGGTGTGAGCCACCATGCCCAGCCCCCCTTGCTATTCTTAATATAGCCACCTTATTGAGATTCAGATGAGCATTTCCAATCTGGGCTCCTTTGCAGAATTTCCCTCAATTAACATTTCCAAGGTACCAAAGAAGACAGCAACTCCTTCTTCCCAAATTGGGACAATAGTCCCCCAACCTACCCCCCACTGCACATTCCCAACTTCCACCACCAACTCTGGGATGAGGAATCCAGCTTCCCCAGAGAGATGCACACTCCCTTTGCCTGAAGGCTTAGCCACAGGTACAGTTTGTAGAACCTGATTGAGTCCAAGAGATTCACTTGAACCTGGGAGGCAGAGGTTGTGGTGAGCTGAGATCTCACCACTGCACTCTAGCATGAGTGAAAGAGCAAGACTCTGTCTCAAAATAACAACAACAATGAAAACAGCAGAAGCAACTAGCTTGGCTTTGAGGCACCAGAAAATGCCTTTGAGCCCGGTCTTGAAAGATGCCATAGCTCTCCCTGTGGCCTTTGCCTCTCTGGGCCTTCGTTTCCCCATCAGTTAGTTAAGGGGCTGGGTGGTGTGATTACTACGGAGCTTTGCTCACCTCTGACTCAGAAACCACACATGATCTCCTTAGCCTGACGACAAATGTGTAAGGGTAAGGTGAATGATGAGCCCCTTTAACAGATGATGACATGGAGACTCAAAGAAGGAGAGGGATTAGCCAGAGGCCATTGAGGGCTTCTGTGCTGGAATTAGACCTCCTCCCTGCATCTCACACAGCAGGATCAGGAAGACTTTGTTAGCTCCTGGAGTATTAGAGGAGAGAAGTTCCTCATGGGTGTACAATAAGAGGAAAAGTGAGGCCAGCCAGGGCTGCGATCTACCAGAAAACATTTCCTTTCTCTTCTCCAGATCTCAGCCACAACCTGCCTTCTCCAGGAAGTCTTCCCAGATTTCTTGCTTCTCTGAGCTACTTCCTCCCTTCCTGTCTGCATTGTCCATGTGAGCCTCTCAGGTGGTTCCCTTCTCCCAGGCTGCTCCTTTCTCCTTCCCTGGACTGTGGCTTCATCAAGAGTTGGGATGAAGGCTGGGCATAGTGGCTCATGCCTATAATCCCAGCATTTTGGGGGGCCAAGGTGGGAGAATTGCTTGAGCCCAGGAGTTTCAGGCCAGCCTGGGCAATATAGCCATACCCCCATCTCAATTAAAAAAAAAAAAAAAAAGTAGTGGCTGGTCATGACAGCTCACTCCTACAATCCCAGCACTTTCGGAGGCCAAGGAAGGTGGATCGCTTGAGGTCAGGAGTTCAAGACCAGCCTGGCCAACATGATGAAACTCCATCTCTACAAAAAAAATTTAGCTGGGTATGGTGATGCATGCCTGTAATCTCAGCACTCAGGAGACTGAGGTGCAAGATTTACTTGAACTTGAGAGGTGGAGGTTGCAGTGAGCCAAGATGGGGCCACTGCACTTCAGCCTGGGTGACAGAGTGAACTCTGTTTCAAGAAAAGAAACAAAGTTAGGAATGAAATTAGGATGAACTTCCTCCTCCCTCCCTCCCTCTCTCCCTCCCTTCATCCCTCCCTTTGTCCCTCCCTCTCTCCCTTCATCCCTCCCTTTGTCCCTTCCTCCCTCCCTCCCTCCCTCTCTTCCTTCCTTCCTTCCTATTTCCTTTCCTCCCTCCTGTCATCCTTTCCTTCTTCCCTCTTTCCCTCCCTCCCTCCTTTTTTTCTTTTCTCTCTCTCTTTTTCTTGACTGTCTTGCTCTGTAGCTAGGACCAGAGGTGCACACCATCTAAATTTTTGTTTTTTGTAGATATGGGTCTCACTGTGTTGCCCAGGCTGGTCTCAAAATCCCGGCCTCAAGCAATCCTCCCACCTCTGCCTCCCAAAGTGCTGGGAGGACAGGTTTCAGCCTCTGCACCCAGCTGAGTCCCTTTCTTTCTCAGCCCACCTGCCCCAGTCCTACTTGTGGCCTAGCACAGACCTTGGCAAAGAGGACTGGCAGCCCCTGAATACCTCCCTTTTCTTTTTAAAAAAATTATTATTGGCTGGGTGCCAGTGGCTCACACCTGTAATCCCAGCACTTTGGGAGGCGAAGACAGGCACAACACCTGAGGTTGGGAGTTCAAGACCAACCTGAGCAACATGGAGAAACCTCATCTCTACTAAAAAATACAAAATTAGCTGGGTGTGGTGGTGGTCAATATCTGTAATCCCAGCTACTTGGGAGGCTGAGACAGGAGAATTGCTTGAACCTGGGTGGCAGAGGTTGCAGTGAGCTGGGATCACACCATTGCACTCCAGCCTGGGCAACAAGAGCCAGACTCTGTCTCAAAAAATTAAAATAAAATAAAATAAAAATTATTTGTTTTAGATATAGGGTCTTGCTATGTTGTCCAGGCTGGTGTCAAACTCCTGAACTCAAGCGATCCTCCCAAAGTGCTGGGATTACAGGTTCATTTCCAACACATAGGAGGACCTTCATAACTCCCTGTGTGCTGGACACAGGAATGGTGGCTGGCCAGTGAGTGGGGACACCTTTCCTCTGCAGAGCTGAGCACTCCCCCAGGCAGGGACTGTGTGGTCTTCCATTTGTGGCCCCTGACTTCTTCCCCGGGATTTCCCTGTGTGGGGCTGAAGTGACTGCTGCTGCTTCATACTGCATTTGTGGATCTGAAGTCGCTTTGCCTCTCAGGTCCATGTCTCCATTAGCATCACACAGGGCACCTGCTTCAAGTGGGACATGGTGGCAGACCCTGAGACACAGGGGAAGCATCTCTACAGAAAGCTGCAACATTATCAGCAGGGTGCAGTGGCTCATGCCTGTAACCTCAGCTCTTTGGGAGGCCGAGGTGGACGGATCGTGAGGGCAAGAGATCAAGGCCATTCTGGCCAACATGGGGAAACCCCATCTCTACTAAAAATACAAAATAAATAGCCTGGGATTGCACCACTGTACTCCAGCCTGGGCAACAGAGTAGGACTAGATCTAAAAAAAAAATTATATATAAAATAAAATAAAATAAAATAATTATATATAATTGTAAGTATTTAATATAATTTTTATATATTTATATGTATTTTATATATATATATATGGGGGGGGAGAGAGAGGCTGGGGTCTCAGTATGTCCCGAGGCTGGCTTTGAACTCCTGGGCTCAAATGATTCTCCCACCTTGCCCTCCCAAAGCACTGGGATTACAGGTATGAGCCACTGCACCTGGCCAAAATTTTAAAAATTAGCTGTTCATGGTGGTGCATGCCTGTTGTCCCAGCTACTCAAGAGGCTGAGGCAGGAAAATTGCTTAAGCCTGGAGGTGGAGGCTGCAGAGTGATGATCACACCAGTGCACTCCAGCCTGGGCAGCAGAGTGAGGGCCTGTGTCTAAAAATATAAAACAACAACACACGAACAGGCTGGCCACATAGAGTTTTGTGAGGATTGAATGCCCAGAAGGTTAAGAAGTAATCACTGAGAAAAACAAGGACTTTTAGGCTGAGAGAAATGAAAGAGCCAGACCAGTCATGGTGGCTCCCGCCTGTGATCCCAGCACTGGGAGGCTGAGGCGGGGCGATCACTTGAGGTCAGGAGTTGGAGACCAGCCTGACCAACATGGTGAAACCCCATCTCTACTAAAAATACCAAAATTAGCTGATGTGGAGGCTCATGCCTATAGCCCCAGCTATGTCAAGTGCTGAGGCAGGAGAATTGCTTGAACCCAGGAGGCAGAGGTTGCAATGAACCAAGATCATGCCACTGCACTTCAGCCTGGGTGACGGAGTGAGATTCAGTCACCCAAAGGATTATAAATCGTTCTGTCATAAAGACCTATGCACACGTAGGTTCATTTCGGCACTGTTTACGATAGCAAAGACCTGGAACCAACCCAAATGCCCATCAATGATAGACTGGACAGGGAAAATGTCACATATATACACCACGGAATACTATGCAGCCATAAAGAAGGGTGAGTTCATGTCCTTTGTAGAGACATGGATGAAACTAGAAACCATCATTCTCAACAAACTGACACAAGAACAGAAAATCACACACCACATGTTTTCACTCAGGCGGGTGATAAACAATGAGAACACTTGGGCACAGGGAAGGGAACAACACTCACAGGGCCAGGTGGGGGGTGGAGAGGAGGGGAGGGGAGCACAATGGGGGAGGGGGTGGGGAGAACGGGGAGGGGTAACACCTGGAGAAATGCCTGATGTAGGCAACAGTGGTGGGGGGGATGGAGACAGCAAACCACCATGGCATGTATGTACCTATGCAACATTCCTGAAGGATGCAGGACATGCACATGTACCCTAGAGCCCAAACAGAATTTAAAAATAAATAAATAAAATAAATAAAATAAATAAATAAAATCAAGAGTTTTTTTAAATCATGAAAAGTAGTTAAGATGAAAGAAATGAAAAGAGTAGCATCTCCGGGCACGGTGGCTCATGCCTGTAATCCCAGCCCTTTGGGAGGCAGGAGGATCACAAGGTCAGGAGTTTGAGACCATCCTGGTCAACATGGTTACTAAATTAAAAAAAAATTATCTGGGTGTGGTGGTGTATGCCTGTAACCCCAGGTACTCGGGAGGCTGAGGCAGGAGAATCACTTCAACTGGGAGGTGGAGGTTGCCGTGAGTTGAGATTGTGCCAGTGTACTCCAGCCTGTTAACAGAGCAAGATTCCATCTCAAAAAATTAAAAACTAAAAACTAAAAATGAAAGACTAGCACCAATAAGATGAAAACTTTCTAAATGAGAGGGCTAACATGTAACACAAAGTTAAAATCAGCAAATACACAATTCAAATAAAAAGCTCTGAAGTTGGGCTTAAAAGTTACTCTCCACAAGAGATAAAAGCTAAGAGGTTTAAAATAATGATAAAACAAAGTGACAAAATAAATGTGATTTAAGAAGACAGACCATCAATGTCTCAAGTCTGGGATTAAAAGATTAAAAATGTGAACATTGAAGCTAGAGTCTGAGAAGAGGGAGGTGATCACCCAGGAGATGGAGACGGTGCAGAGAACAGGCCCTTCGATGAAGAGCTGGCATTAGGGAGAAAGAGTATCATGCTTCTTTTCTTTTCTTCTTGTGTCTTTAAAAAGGTGTAGGGCCAGGCAGGGCATGGTGGCTCAGGTCTGTAATTCCAGCACTTTGGGAGGCCGAGGCAGGCAGATCATGAGGTCAAGAGATGGAGACCATCCTGACCAAAATGATGAAACTTGATTCTACCAAAACTACAAAAATTAGCCAGGCATGGTGGTGGGTACCTGTAATTCCAGCTACTCGAGAGGTTGAGGCAGGAGAATGGCTTGAGCTTGGGAGGAGGAGGCTGCAGTGATCTGAGATCACGCCATTGCACTCCAGCCTGGACGACAGAGTGAGACTCCATCTGAAAAAAAAAGACATGGGATCTCACTATTTTGCCCTGACTGATCTCCAACTCCTGGGCTCAAATGATCCTCCTGCCTCAGCCTCCTGAAGTGCTAGGTTTACAGGCATGAGCCACCACACCTGAGCCATATTTATTTTCTGAACAAGATATAAGCTTTTAAGTAAAGAGGACTGAAAAAAAAGAAAGAAAACAGAAACAGAAAAGCTATTTTATTTATTTATTTATTTGAGGTATGGCCTCATTCTTCATTTAGGCTGGAGTGCAGTGACGTGATCATGGCTCATTGCAGCCTCGACATCCTGAACTCAAGTGATCCTCCCATGTCAGCCTCCCCAGAAGCTGGGATTGCAGGCATGAGCCACCATGCCAAGGGTTTCGCCATGTTGCCCAGGCTAGTCTCAAACTCCTGAGCTCAAGCAATCCACTAACTTTGACCTCCCAAATTGCTGGGATTACAGGTGTGAGCCACCATGCCCAGTATGGAAAATTTGTTTTAAAGAAAACAATTCTGGCTGGGAGTGGTGGTTGATGCCTGTAATCCCAGCACTTTGGGAGGCCAAGGTGGGTGGATCACCTGAAGTCAGGAATTGGAGACCAGCTGACCAACAAGGTGAGACCCTGTCACTACTAAAAATACAAAATTAGCTGGGTGTGGTTGTGGGTGCCTGTAATCCCAGCTACTTGGGAGGCTGAGGCAGGAGAATCACTTAAACCTGGGAGGCGGAGGTTGCAGTGAGCTGAGATTGGGCCACTGCGCTCCAGCCTGGGTGACAGAGCAGGACTCCATCTCAAAATAAAGAAGAAAAAAGAAAGAAAAAGAGAAGGAGAGAAAAAAGAAAGAAAAAGAGAAGGAGAGAAAAAAGAAAGAAAAAGAAGGAAGGAGGAAGGAAGGAGGGAAGGAAGGAATAAAGGAAGGGAGGGAGGAAGAGAGAGAGGAAAGAAGAGAGAGAGAGAAAGAGAAGAAAGAAAGAAAGAAAAAGAAAGAAAGAAAGAGATGGGAGGGAGGGAGGGAAGAAGAGGAAGGAAGGAGAATGAAGGAAGGAAGGAGAAAGGAAGGAAGGAAAGAAGGAAGGAAGGAAGGGAGGGAGGGAGGAAGGGAGGGAGGGAGAGAGGGAGGGAGGAAAGGAGAGAGGGAAGAGAGAAAGAAAGAAAGAGAAAGAAAGAAAGAAAAAGAAAGAAAGAGAGGAAGGGAGGAAGGGAGAAAGAAAGAAAGAAAGGAAAGAAAGAAAAAGAAAGAAAAAGAAAGAAAGGAAAGAAAGAAAAAGAAAGAAAGAAGAAAAAGAAAGAAAGAAAAAAAGAAAGGCAGATGGGAAGGAGGGAGGGACGGGGAGGAAGAAAGGATGGAGAATAAGGGAAGGAAAGAGAAGGAAGGAAGGAAGGAAGGAGGAAGGAGGAAGGAAGGAAGGAAGGAAGGCAGGCAGGAAGGAAAACAATATCAGTTAATAAATTTGCTAAACAAAATTAAACAGGTAAATGAAGAAAATAGCCAAAGCTTGAAGATTTCAGATCAAGATGGTCAAATAAACTCAAATTACAAAAAAAAAAAAAAAAAATGAGGACAATTAAATGACTTGGAAAGGGAGCAGAAAGAGGGCAGGTTGTCAGGATGTGAGGTCACACCTTCAGCAGTGTTTGGAACTCTGTGACAGTAGTTAAGGAGGAGCACAAGACTAAAGATGGAAGTGTGTGCAGTGGTGCCATTGATGAATCCATCTGACAGCTACTCATGGGTACCTCCTGTGTGCCACGCCCTGGGCTAAGAGTCAGAGATATGGGGGTGGCAATGGTGGCACATGCCAGCAATCCCAGCACTTTGGGAGGTGGAGGCAGGCTAATCGTTTGAGGTCAAGAATTTGAGACTACCCTGGGCAACATGGTGAAACCCTGTCTCTCTAAAAATACAAACAATTAGCTGGGCATGGTGGTGCACACCTACAGTCCCAGCTACTTGGAAGGCTGAGGTGGGAGGATGGCTTGAGCCTGGAGGTGAAGGCTGCCATGAGCTGATTGCACCACTGCACTCCAGCCTGGGCAACAGAATGAGACCGTCACACACACACAAGGAAATAAGACACAACGTTTCAGTTAGGAGGAATAAGTTCAAGAGATCCATATACAACATGGTGGCTATCCTTGGTAACAATGTGTTCTAAACTTGAAAAGTACCAACAGATTTTAAGCATTCTAACCACACTCCCCACAAAAAGAGAAATGATGTAATGCATATGCTAATCAGTGTTGTAGCCTGTACACACTTTATACATATTTCAAAACATCATGTTGCACACCATAAATGATACAATTTTTGTCAATTTTAAAAAAGAGGTTAGTGATATGGTGCAGTGCACAGTGCTCCCGTCTAGAGACATGTGTGAAACAAGTCTCCGGGGAATGCATCTCTGCAGGCTGAGGAGGAAAATTGTGTGTGTGTGCATGTGTGTACGTGTGCACAGGTGTAAATGTATATGTGTGTATGTGTTTGTATATATGCGTATATGTATGTGTGTATGTGTATTGTCTGTATATGTATGTTTCTGCATGTGTGTATACATCTTTGTGTGCAATGTATGTATGCGTTTGTGTACATGCATGACCATGTGTTTATGTATGTTTTTGTGTACGTGTATTTATGTGTCTGTGTACATATGTCTGCAGTGTTTGTGTATACATGCATATGTGTATTGTGTGTGTCTCTATATGGGTACATGTGTTTGTGTGTGTGTAACGTGCATATGTAAGTGTATACATATGTGTATATCTTTGTGTACATGTGTCTCAGTATGTATCTGTGTACATGTCTGTAATGTTTGTGTATTT
>NW_022439633.1:0-8858 GCF_009761245.1 Sapajus apella
TTGTTTTTTTTTTTTTTTGAGATTTTAGATGTGAGGGATTTTGATCTTTCGATATTTAACCTATTTTACAACTGAGCAGACTGAGTCGCAGAGAGGGGATGTGAACTGCCCAAGGTCTCACAGGTGGTGAGGGTTTGTAGCTGGAACTTGAACCAGGGTCTACCTTGGAAAGAGATTCTACACTGAGCCTCCTCCTGAGAAGCCTGCTCTTTGGGGTTTGGAGGCAATTCATGGCCAGTAAACTGTGTCTCAGGAAGCTGTTCCTGTAACACATCAATCAGGATAAACAAGATTATGAGGCAATAGCAAGCAACCTCCATTCTCTCTTTTATCTGTTTGTTTTTTGTTTTTTAGGGATGGAGCACTCTGTCACTCAGGCTGGAGTGCAGTGGTGCGGCAATGGCTCACTGCCATCTCCATCTCCCGGATCAAGCAATTTTCCTGTCTCAGTCTCCTGAGTAGCTGGGATTACAGGCACGACTCTCCACACCCAGGTAAATTTTGTATTTTTAGTAGAGACAGAGTTTCACCGTGTTAGCCAGAATGGCCTTGAACTCCTGGCCTAAAATGATCCTCTAGCCTCGGCCTCCCCAAGTGTGATAACCTGCTTTTTGTCATCTAAAACTGACTCTCTCTTTCTCAGACTGAGAGCTGTTCAGGCTTCATGTTAACTACTTGAGCCGGGCAGACTCCATCTTACCTTCTTCATTTTAGTTATTTTCCCACCATTCAGTATGTAACTGCAGTATGTAGCTCGGACAGGCTGACACTGGACACCTCCAGAAATGCGTTTGTTGATAAGAGGCTGAGTTAAGTGGTACCAGCAGAGCCTGGGAATGCAGGTGCTGTTGAGCACCCAGAGCCCCAGTTATCTATAAGTTGTATGTCTTTCATGACAGCTTTACCCCTTGCTCCTGGCACTGCTTTATTTCTCATGTCCTAGTTTATCTTTTAACTTTTTGCTTACTCTGCTTCTGTGAAAAGCTTGCTTCAGCTAGATTCCCTCTCCCTTTGAAAACTAGCTTATATAAGACCACCTATCTTTTTCTTAGGGGCCAGGAGAATTTTGTGCATTAGCCACCTCTCAGTCACCAGCTAAAATAAAGGACTCCTAATTCAATCTCAGAGGGTGGTGCATTCCTTGACTGGCTGGGATATAACAAAAGTGCTGGGATTACAGGCATGAGCCATTGCACCTGGCGCAACCCCCGTTCTCAATAGCTTACAACAGCCAAGGTTGATTTCTGCCCCACATGACACATCCACAACAGCCTAACGGATTTGTCTTCATTGGAAACATCAAGAGTTCTGTGACAAAAAGAAGAGACACCTGGCCACTTGCTGACTCTGAAAGTTTCTGGTAAAAAGTGACACAGGTGGCCAGGCACAGTGGCTCACACCTGTAATCCCAGCACTTTGGGAGGCTGAGGCCTGTGGATCACCTGAGATCAGGAGTTTGAGAACAGCCTGGCCAACATGGTGAAACCCCATCTCTACTAAAAATACCAAAATTAGCCAGGTGTGGTGGTGTGCACCTATAATCCCAGCTACTCTGGAGGCTGAGGCAGGAGAATTGCTTGAACCTGAGAGGCAGAGGTTGTGTGAGCTGAGATCATGCCACTGCACTCCAGCCTGGGCAACACAGTGAGACTGTCTCAAAAAAAAAAAAAAAAGAAAGAAAAAAGTGACACAGATTCCTCTCAGCCACATGTCACCAATCTAAGCAAGACACCAGCAAATATTGTAAACACCAGTACAAGCCAGATAGCTGAAAGCTTTTGTTTCCTTTTGCTTTTCTTCTTTTTCCTGCCGAGAGTCACTCTCCATCTTTCTTTTCTCTTTCAATAACCAGTTCATGGTTTCACTTTCTTTACTATAAGAAAATGCTGGCTGGGCACGGTGACTTATGCCTGTAATCCCAGCACTTTGGGAAGCCGAGGCAGGGGGGGATCACTTCAGGTCAGGAGTTCAAGAGCAGCCTGACCAACACGGTGAAATGCGAGTCTAGCAAATAAATAAATAAATAAATAAAAATACAAAATTAGCTGGGCGAGGGCGTGGGTGCCTGCAATCCCAGCTACTCAGGAGGCTAAGGCAAGAAAATTGCTTGAACCCGGGAGGAGCAGGTTGCAGTCAGCCGAGATCTCGCCATTGCACTTCGGACTGGGCAACGGGAGCAAATCTTGGCCTCAAAAAGAAAAAAGAAAAGGAAAATAACAAGGAAAGGAAAAGAAGAAAATGCTTTCTTCCATCTGACACAAGCCGGAAGAAGAAAATGTCATTTATTTTCCTGGGAGGAGATTCATGCCCAGGTTGTCCACCAGTGGAGTCCTGCACCAGTTTTCCCTGACATAGTGTTCTAGGAATCTTCTCTTGCACACTGGCTTTTTCATGTCTCTTGGGCTTTGCCTTCTTGGGTCTCTGCCAAACAAGCCTTCTCTCCACATCTCACTATCATCCTCCTGCTTTATTTATTTACTTGTTTTATTGTTTGAGAAAGTGTCTGGTGTAGTCACACAGGCTGGAGTACAGTGTGCAGTCAATTTGAGCCTCAAATTCCTGGGCTCAAGCAAGCCTCCCATCTCAGCCTCCCCAGTAGGTAGGCATCGCCACACCCGGCTACGTTTTCAATTTGCGTGTGTGTGGCGGTCGGGGAGGGGGGCGCGGGGTAGAGACAGGGTCTCTCTATGTTGCCCAGGCTGGTCTCTAACTCCTGGGCTTCAGCAATCCTCCCATCTAAGCCTCCCAAAGTGCTGAGATTACAGGTATGGGCCACCACACATGCCCAGCCTCTACATCTACTTTATTTCTTGTTTATTTTGTTTTGAGACGGAGTCTCTCTCTGTTGCCCAGGTTGGAGTGTAGTGGTGCGATATAGCTAACCGCAACCTCTGTCTCCCGGGTTCAAGCAATTCTCCCCCTCAGCCTCCCGAGAAGCTGGGATTACAGGCACCCACCACCGTGTCTGGATGATCTTTTGTATTTTTAGTAGACGTGGGGTTTCACCATCTTGGCCAGGCAGGTCGTTAACTCCTGACCTCGTGATCCACCCGCCTCTGCCTCCCAAAGTTCTGGGATTACAAGGGTGAGGCCACGATGCCCAGCCTACTTTACTTTACTTTACTTTATTTAATTTATTTATTTATGAGACAGAGTTACTCCCCTCCCCGATCCCCCAGGCTGCAGTGCAGTGGTGCGATCTTGGGTTCACTGCAGTCTCCACCTCCCCATTTCAAGCAGTTTTCCTGCCTCAGCCTCCCGAGTAGCTGGGATTACAAACATGCAACACCACCCCCAGCTAATTTTTCTATTTTTAGTAGAGACAGCGTTTTGCCATGTTGGCCAAGCTGATCTGAAACTCCTGACCTCAAGGGATGCACTCGCCTCGGCCTCCAAAAGTGCTGGGATCACAGGCCTGAGCCACCACCACATTCCGCCCCAACCACTTGAGAAGGTTCAGCTGAGACATCTAGTCTGGAGCATTTTCCTTGACCCCACTGCCACCTCTGGGGAAGAGGCTGGCCAGTTTCTGTCTTCTGCCTCACATAGTCTCAGCATTGGATCAGATTCCAGCTACGGCCCTGGCAAACAGTCCAGGCAGGCTTTGACCTGATTCATGCTTCCCTCATGTCCTGCGCTCCTCCAAGAGAAACCAGCAATGAATGGGAGACAGGAAACTGGGTCTAAGTGATTCTCCCATTCATTGCTCTGGCAGACAATTATGATACAATTTTTTTTTTTTTCTTTTTTAATATAAAAGCTGGAGTCTCCATGTTGCCTAGGCTGGTCTCGAACTTCTGGCCTCAAGTGATCCTCATGACTCAGCTTCTCAAAGTTCTGAGATTACAGGTGTGAGCCACCCCACCTGGCCTATAATACATTTCTAGATGAGTCCCTGGGAATTCTGAAATCGCCACTGCAAAATTATAAGTGAGACCGTGAAAGAGATTTGACCTAACTGACTCCATCATCATGTTTCTAACCTCCAAGCTGTCCTTGTTTATTCCTGGGCGTAGGCCAAACTAACTTTGGGAAGAACCTAGTTAATAGTTTACAATTTGAAACAAAGATGTTAACAGCCCTTTCCTGAAACAAACCACCTTCTTGCCTGGGGACTAGACTGCCTTTTTAGAACTAACAAATCAGCCAAAAGATTAGGTACTGTGGTTTCTAATGGGCTCATGCCGCTGGAGGCTACAAGATTCCAACCCTCCCCAAATTGCTCCTGGGGATAACATCAAGGTAAAAGGTAAAAGGTAAAATCAGTGCTTGAGATATTTTGCAGGCCCTGAACTCGATGGAACAGCTGGCATGACCCGGAGGGATAAGCTGGCACACCCAATTTTGTGGGCCCCACCCAGGAACTGACTCAACTCGAGGACAGCTTCTATTCCCTATGACTTCATCTCCGACCCAACAATCATCATTCCCGACTCGCTGGCCCCCTCCACTCACTAAGTCATCCTTAAAAACGCTAATCCCTGAATCTTCTGCTCTAGGAGACTGACTTGTAATAATCAAACTCCAGGGTGGCACGATGGCTCACACCTATAATTCCAGCACTTAGGGGGGCCGAGGAGGGTGGATCACCTGGTATCAGGAGTTCAAGACTACCCTGACCAACATGGAGAAGCCCTGTCTCTACTAAAAATCCCAAATTAGCCGGCGGTGGGAGAATCACTTGAGCCCGGGAGGCAGAGGTTGCAGTAAGCGGAGATCGTGCCATTTCACTCCAGCCTGGGCAACAAGAGTGAAACTCCATCTCAGAAAAAAAAATACAAAAATTAGCTGGGCATGGTGGTGCCCACCTTTAACCCCAGCTACTCAGAAGGCTGAGGCAGGAGAGTCTCTTGAACCTCGGAGGCAGAGGTTGCATTGAGCAGAGATCATGCCACTGCACTCCAGCCTGGGTGACAAAGTACAACTTAAATTTAAAACAAACTCCAGTCTCCCACGTAACTGGCTCTGCATGAATTACTCCTCCATTGCAAGTCCCATGTCCTGATAAGTCGGCTCTGTCTAGGCAGCAGGCTAAATGAACCTGTTGGGCAGTTACAATCCCTTTGGTTTAGGCCTTGGCTGCCCTTAGTGTGGCCATCTCTGTGGCACACCTCGTTCTTGCTTTTCTCTCTCCTCCTTTACCCTCCCCGTCCCTCAGTCGGCTCCCTGGATCCACTTCCCCGAAGAATCCTCCTGCTCAAAAGTCCTGACCCTAGGTCCTGCTTTTAAGGGTTGTAGGGGTTACCCAGGCTGAGGCCATGAGGACCCACTCTGGGTGCCCACACCCCAGTGCCACTGCCCCAGGCACATCCTCATGTCCCTCAGTGCTTTCACGCCTGTCCCTGCAGCCCACCGTGAGCTCCCTAAGGCAGGAGCTGGGCCTGATTCCCTGCTGTTCCCCCAGCACAGGGCTGGGCCTGAGGGCATAGTCAGTCCATGCTGGAGACTAGGTGACAAATGAATGAAGGAGTGAATAAACGCTGCATGAATAGCTTTGCCTTTTTCACACGAGTCAATTTCTTGGTCTCTTTCTACCCTGAGCTCAGTTTTCTTATTTGTCATTGTGGGCACCCCATTCTCCTCCTTAGGCTTCAGTTTCTAGGCAAAAACTTTTGTTGTTGTTTTTTGGTTTTGGGGGTTTTTTGTTTTGTTTTGTTTTTGTTTTTTGAGATAGGGTCTTGCTCTGCCACCCAGGCTGGAGTGTAGTGGCACAATACCACCTCACTCTAGCATCAAACTCCTGGACTCAAGCAATCCTCCCACCTCAACTTCTTGGCTCCTTTTAAAATATTTTGTAAAGATGGGGTCTCACTATGTTGCCCAGCTGGTCTTGAACTCCTGGCCTCAAACTATTCTTCTGCCTCAGCCTCTCCAAGTGCTGGGCTTACAGATCCGACAGTGGCTGGAGCCACTGCACCGAGCTACTCAAGGCAAATATTGAGCCAACGTAATTGGCCATCCAAGGTTCCACCCTGGGTAGGGGAGCTCTGAGCACTGGCATTGGAGGGAGCACAGCTTCTTGGCTGAACTCCGGGATAGACACATTTCCTGATGGGCAGAGCATTTCAAGGCTTCCCACTCACATCTTCTACAACTCCAAGTCTTGGGATGCCTCAAACCGATACCCTACCTGGGCCAGCCTTCACTGAGCAGCTAGTGTGGGACAGGCAGGCCAGGGTGGGCACGCAAGACTAAGGGGACCCAGACTTTGCCTCAAGGAGATCACATTCAAGCAGGGACACAAATACTCCAGAGAGTGGGAGACAAATGGACCAAAGCCTCTGATTTTCTTTTTCTTTCTTCCTTTTCTTTCTTTCCTTTCTTTTTCTATCCCTTTCTTTCTCTCCCTCTCTCTCTCTCTTCCCTTCTTTCTTTGTTTTTTTGAGACACAGTTTCACTCTTGTTGTCCAGGCTGGAGTGCAATGGCCTCAGGTGATCCACCCACCTACGCCTCCTAAAGTGCTGGGATTATATGTGTGAGCCACTGTATCTTGCCACCTCCAATTTTCCCAGAAGGAGGCACAGAGAAATTTGGCACCCAACAGAAATGAGTTCAAATATCGGTGTCCCTAGTTCTTGGCTCAAGCTTCTCTGGTGCTCAGTGACTTCCTATGAAAGGGAATGAGAGGGGTCTGCGGTGACAAAATCATGCTTCAAGTGTCAGGCAAGGTGGCACTCACCTATAACCTCAGCAACTCAGAAGGCTAAGGTGGGAGGATTGCTTGAGGGCCTACCTGGGAAACACAGGAAGGCCCCATCTCAAAAAAAGAAAAGAAAAGAAAAGAAAAAGCCAGGCATGGTGGCTTACTCCTGTCATCCTAGCAGTTTGGGAGCCCAAGGCAAATGGATGACTGGAGGTCAGGAGTTTGAGACCATCCTGGCCAACATGGTGAAACCCCATCCCTACTAAAAATACAAAAATTAGCCAGGCATTGTGGTGCATGCCTGTAGTCCCAGCTACTTGTGAGGTTGAGGCAGAAGAATTGCTTAAACCCAGGAGGTAGAGGTTGCAGTGAGCTGAGATCACACCACTGCACTCCAGCCTGGGAGGCTCCACAGAGCAAGACTCCATCTCCAAAAAAAAAAAAAAAGGAGGAAGAGACATCAACAAAAATTGGGGAGGAATGGGATAGCGGTGGCACTGTCCGGCTAAAATATATATATACATATATACGTGTGTATATATGTATTTATATATTTGTATTTTTAGTAGAAACTAGGTTTCTTCTCGTTGGCTAGGCTGGTCTGGAAGTCCTGACCTCTGGTGATCCACCCACATAGGCCTCCCAAAGTACTGAGATTACAGGTGTGAGTCTCCGCACCCATCGCCCCCTCCTAATTTTTTTTTTTTTTTTTTTTTTTGAGAGGGAGTCTCACTGTGTCTCCCATGCTGGAGTACAGTGGCAAAATCTAAGCTCAATTCAACCTCCCCCTCCCAGGTTCAAGCGATTCTCTGGCTCAGCCTCTCGAGTTGCTGGGATTACAGGAGTGTGCCACCATGCCAGGCTAAGTTTTTTTATTTCTGATATAAATGGGGTTTGGCCATGTTGACCAGGCTGGTCTCAGACTCCTGACCTCAGGTAATCCACCGGCGTTGGCCCCACAAAGGGCTGGAATTACACACGGGAGCCCACCCCACCCCCATCCAAGTAAATTTCTTGATTGCACAGAATGTGTGGTGATATTGGTGGACTTAAGAACATCCTCTGCAGCATTAAGTGTTGTGTTTTGTGTGTGCTCTACTTTTTGTTTGTTTGTTTTTTTGAGACAGAGTCTCACTCTGTTGCCAGGCTGGACTTCAGTGGTGTGATCTTGGCTCACTGCAACCTCCACCTCCCGGGTTCAAGCGATTCTCCTGCCTCAGCCTCCTGAGTAGCTGGGAATACAGGCACAGGCCACCACACCCAGCTAATTTTTTAAAGAAGTATTTTTAGTAGAGATGGGTTTTCACAATGTTGGCCAGGATGGTCTCAATCTCTTGACCTCATGATCCGACGGCCTCAGGCTCCCAGAGTGCTGGGATTACTGGCATTAGCCACTGTGCCTGGCCTGTGCTCTGCTTGTAAACTCTTCTTTTTAAAGTGGGGCAGATTGGAAAGTTTTCCTTGTTTTCATGGCCCACATGAAGCTTGTTTTGAAATGTTTTATGTTCACAGTTTGGGATTTTTGAGGCAATATTGCTGAGCTGCCCTGTCAACCTGAATTTGAGCCCTTTATCTGCCACTAACCTTGCCATGTGACTATGAGCAAAGTGCCTAGCCTCTCTGTTCTTCAGTTTCTTTATCTGTAAAATGCAGATTGTGCCCAGCTCATAGCAGTGGTGTGAGGAATAAATGAAGCTATGTGTAGATCACTTTTACATGGTATGTGACACTTCACAGACACCAAATCATTATTGCTGGGAGGATCAGCACATTTTGGCTTGTCTACACACACACACACACACACACACACACACACACACACACACACACACACAGAGTCTGTTTTGTCAGAGATTAGAAATTGCAACCCCTACTTTTTTTTTTTTTTGGCTTTCTATTTGCTTTGTAAATTTTCCTCCAACCCTTGGTTTAGAGCTTTTGTGTGTCTTTGCATGGAACATATCTCAAAATAATAAGAGCTATTTATGGCAAACCTACAGCCAAAATCATATTGAATGGGCAAAAGCTGGAAGCATTTCTTTTGAAAACTGGTACAAGACAAGGATGCCCTCTCTTACCATTCCTATTCAACATAGTATTGGAAGTTCTGTCCAGGGCAATATCAGGCAAGAGAAAGAAATAAAGGGTATTTAAATAGGAAGAGAGGAAGTCAAGTTGTCTCTGTTTGCAGATGACATGATTTTATATTTAGAA
>NW_022439634.1:0-3527 GCF_009761245.1 Sapajus apella
CAGGACTTGAACTCAGATCTGGAACAAGTAGACTTAATTAACATTCATAGAACTCTCCGCTTTAAATACACAAAACATACACTCTTATCAGTACTACAGCACACGTATTTACAGGTTTAAATGAAATATTGGTTGGCTGCTTGTTAATTATTTTCTTCCCTCATTTTTAATGTCTCTATTATTAAACACAATTACAGGCATACCCATTTTTAGACTGCATTCTAGCCCGGGCAATAAAGCAACTCCCCATTCTCTCTCCCTCTTCCTTCTTTCCTTCATTCTTTTTTCTTTTTTTTTATTCTTTCTCTTTCTTCCTCAAAAAAAAGAAAATACAGTACGTGTTTCCTCTGACTCAGCAATTTCCCTCCCGAAATCCGGCCCGAGGAAGCGGCGCGGGCGTGAGGAGAGACTCAGACACGGGAGGAAGGTGTCCGCGGCGGACGCAACAGAGGCTGCGAAGGGCCCCACGCTCACTGGCAGAACCCCGGCGCCGGCGCCACCCGAATGCGCGTGTGAGGAAGGCCCCCCGGCCCCTCCGAAGCCTGTGCCAGCCGCACTGCGGCCGGGGTGCCCGCGCACAGGCACACACTGCAGACGGGCTGCACGGAGGCGCCGTCTCGGACCCACGCAGGCAGAACGGGGGTGATCTTTACTCTTCTAGTTAACGCATCTCCAGTGCTTTTACATCTAAAACGCTTTTCCCGAAAAGAAAAATGGTCTTTAAGGAACGTCTGCACGTGGTGATAACAAGCATTCCTCGCATGCGTGCTCTATTCCAGGCGAGGAGAGCCCCACGGCGCCTAATCCTAAGGGCCCCGCGGTGTGGTCGCTTGTCATCCTTAGTGGCAGATGGGGAAACAGAGGCTCGCAGGGAGGGGGCGGCCCCGCTGGTTAACGGGCAAAGGTGGGGTCTGGAGGCAATGTCTCGGGGTCTTCTGAAGACCCCCATGCTCAGTGGGGCTTCTCCACAGGGACGCGCAAATGGACAGAAACCTCCCCTGTCCCCACGCCTCCTAGCTCTGAGCCTCGGTTTCCCCATGTCTCCTCCCTGCAGCCTGGAGGCCTGTTACCTGCTGAGGTTGAGCAGGGCTGCACCAGGTGAGGGGCCCGCCTTGTAGCTGCAGCCTGTCCTGGGGTCTGCTGGGAAGTGGGGGTGCTGGGCATGGTGAGGGCACACGTGTGGCCCCGGGGAGGGGGTATGGGGGAGGTGCCAACCACCTGCAGCTGGAACAAGCCATTCGAGAAAGCAGCGCTAGAGAACAGGAACGGGCTTCTCATCCAGCCTCCGCCTCTGCCCTCCCGCAGAAAGGAGACACCCCTTCCCTGAGTGTGGGTGGCGGACCAGCTCCGGCAGCACCCCCTCGGTCCCTCCCCAGCAGAAGGGGTCCTCTGCCTCTGGCCAGACAGGGCTTATTAATGGGATCTTGGATGAACCTGCCCTTGGGAGAATGGCCAAAGCTGCCCCCCCAGACCCCACACACTGATGCTCACACAGCCCCCCAGCCGCTGGGGTCTCGGGGGTCCAGGGTCCAGGAGTTACCTTCTGTGCAAGAGAGGTTTTCCTGTCACCCCCTGAGGAGTGGCCTGAACATTTCAGGACGGCGAAGCAACGCTTCCCCTGCCCGGCTCCACCTCTGGCTTCCGTCCCGTCCCGACCTTTGTTAAGCCGAGCGGACGCCATGGACTCATTTTCCTCTAATTGGCTCTAGGACTCTCCTCTTTAGACGCTGAGCAGCTGGCGTTTCTACCGCCGCGGAAATGTAAATTGGCCCCGAGACCGGAGATTACTCCTCTAATTGGGCTGAATTGATCCGAGAGGCTGCCGGTGTGGAGGGTTAGACATGGGTGTGGAGCCCCGGGCAGAACCCGGCCACGTGGTTTGGGGTGCACTCGGTGTCAGGGCATGGGCTGGGGGCCACCCTGCCCCAGCACATGCCAGCTTCAGGGCACAGAGCCTTTGCCCTTGCTGGTGCCTCTGCTCCTCCATCCTGGCTCACAGGTCGTGGCTCCGCTCCCTGGTCTCCCCGGCCTGGGCCTCTCCCGGTACCGTGGAGCCCACGCCCCGGGGGCCTCGTTCGCCTCAGGGAAGCCCCACGAGCCGCATGCATTGTCTGCTTTGCTCTCTGCGGAACCTGAGCTCACTCAGAAGGAATCTGTTCAGCCAATGAATAAGTGCTTCCCTTGGACACTCCACCCATCCTGGGCCCCGGCGCAAGCCACTCTCCAGAAGATTCATTTGTTCATTGGCTAACACCCGGGACTCTGCCACAGCCCACTGCAGGCCCCAGGGCCATTCTTGGGCGCAGCACCGGGGCAAGTCCCCGCCCACACGAGCACCGTGATGTGGACGAGGCTGGGAGGGAGGCGTCCTGGGCTCCAGTGGGCTGTCCCTGCCCTTCTCAGGCCACATGGCCCTCAGGGTGCCAAGTCCTTAGCTGGGAATCCACCAGCCCCTCCCCGTGTTCCAAGTGAGATGTAAGTCACGGTAACCGGTGTTTGTGAAGTGCCGACCAGGTGCCAGGCTGGGGCTCAGGGCACCGCAGGCGTTCATTGGTTTAATCTTATAAAGGAACATTTGCTCAGATGAGGAAGCTGAGGCCGGAGAAGCTAGGGCACCTGCCCATGGCAGTGGTGGACTCAGGCTCCTGGCCCCCGTCTCAGCCACCTCCCTCTGCTGAACAAGCAAAGAGCAGTGAAGCAAAGAACACACGTTCCCAGAGCTTCCTGCCATGCAGACCTGGGCCCCGGCCCCGCCCCCTCGAGCCTGGGCAGGCGTGTGGCTGTGTCTGTCAACAGTTGCCACTGGGTCATCCAAGGCAGGACACGGAAGGCATCATCACTCCCGCCTGGGCCACCAAAGTTCACGTGCCACCAGGAAGCCTGGCCTGGAGAGGCTGCGCACAGCCACCCCCCGCGGAACCCTCCAGAGGCTGCTCGTCCCCTGCTGCCACGTGCGTGTGGGCCCCTGGCTGGACGTCCTGCCTTTGAGCCTTGTGCTGGGGGCCGCTGCACAGCACATCACCCACCCTTCCCAAGTTCCTGACCCACAAGATTGCGAACGAAATGAAACGGTCACTTTTAGCCACTGAATTCGAGGTGGTTTGCTGCAAGGCAAGAGGAGCTGGGGCACAGACCAACTGCAGCGGGGACTTGGTGCGTCTGGGGGTGCCTTGGCGTTAGCTGCCAGATTGTTGGGCACAGGAAAAGCCCCGTGACCCATGTGGGCCGGGGAGCCCTGTTAACCCACCCATGGCCAAGGCCACCCCGCCTGGCTCTTGTGGCAGGAGAGCCCTCACAGAGCTGGACGAGAAGGTCACCTCATGTGACCTCTTCACCACAGCCCCTAGATCGGAGGGGTGAGGCCCCCGTTCTCCTGTGGCTGGGACTCCCTCCTGCGGCTGGGACTCCCTCCTTCGGCTGGGACTCCCTCCTTCGGCTGGGACTCCTTCCTGCGGCTGGGACCCCTCCTGCGGCTGGGAACCCTCCTGCGGCTGGGACTCCCTCCTGCGGCTGGGACCCCTCCTGCG
>NW_022439634.1:3537-8855 GCF_009761245.1 Sapajus apella
CTGGGACTCCCTCCTGCGGCTGGGACCCCTCCTGCGGCTGGGACTCCTTCCTGTGGCTGGGACCCCTCCTGCGGCTGGGACCCCTCCTGCGGCTGGGACCCCTCTTGCGGCTGGGACCCCTCTTGCGGCTGGGACTCCCTCCTGCGGCTGGGGCTCCCTCCTGCGGCTGGGGCTCCCTCCTGCGGCTGGGACCCCTTCTGCGGCTGGGACTCCCTCCTGTGGCTGGGACGTGGCATATTTTGGCAGCAAGGGACTGGCTGACATGTGAGGGCCACACCGGGGGCTGAGGTATGTGTTAACACCAGTTACGAATTGATTTATTTTGTTGGTGTCTCGGCCTCCCTTGAGCTGCTTACAGGCAGACCACACTGCGGGGCTCCCAACCTCCATTCGGGGATGTCTCTGAGCCTCACAGCCTTCCAGGCGCTGGGAAAGTGGTGACAGATGCTCGTGCTAGGGCCACAGCTCGATGGGCGAGAGGGACAGTGTGGAGCCGGCCTGTGCGGGGCAGAGGATGGTGCTGGCGGAGTGAGCAGCTGGGTGCCACTGGCAGGCCGTGGTGTGGTCGTCGGAGCTGAGGGCCAGAGACGAAGGGAAGGGAAGGTCTGGCCTGGTGTGGTCGGGGGCTCCCTTTCTGAAGTCAAAGTTTTGAGTGAAGATAAGGTAGGAGATGGTGGGGCTCAGTCCCCGGACCACGCTGAGGACTGCCTAACACAGGTGGAAGCACCTCCCCCAAGACATGCCCACCAATGCCAGGTCAGTTTACTGTTGCCATGGCAACACTGGAAGTTACCACTCTTCCCATGGCAACGACCCAGCGACCTGGAAGTCACCACCGTTTTCCTAGAAACGCCTGCATAATCCGCCCCCTAATTTGCATGTAATTAGAGTGGGTATAAATATGGCTGCAGCCCGGCCTCTGAGCTGCTGCTCCGAGCTGGGGGCAGGGAGAGGTGTGGCGGGTGACAGAGTCCACAGGCACGTGGCTGCCCTCCCACTGCAGGTGGCGGCTGATTCCCCCTCTTTGGGTCTGGGCTGGCTGGGTTGAGGACTTGCCTGATCAATAAAATCCGGTGGAGGTGAGGGTCTGGGAATTCCCCGGCTAGAGCGTCACAAGCTTGGCTGCTCCTAGAATGCCCTTGCTGGGAGCCTGCCGCCTTCCACTGGGTGCCTTTCCCCACCTCCGAGCTACGCCCGCTTCTCTTGCTCCTCTGAAAGCCCGTCCCCCACGGCTGGTGGCCCCTCCAACACAGGTCCTGCTCTCTCCTCCTCGCCTCTTCTCCTCCTCTAGGACCCTTGGTTCAAATCTTGACTCTACCCCACACAGCTTGTTCTTGGGCACATTTTGGAAGCTGCCTGGTTCCCTCAGCTGTGAACTGGGGTGACGGCAGGTACAAGGCAGAGCGCTGATGAAATGAGCACGGAGCTGTGCCCGACACACAACCCTCCCCCACGTCGGCCACCACGCGTCCCTCCCTCTCGCTCAGGTGACCCTCTGTGGCCCAGCCCCCACACACAACCCTCCCCCACGTCGGCCACCACATGCCCCTTCCCTCCCTCCTCCCCCTCGCTCGGATGACCCTCTGCAGCACAGCAGATGTCCCCCGGGCACAGTAGACACCCCCGGGACCTAGTGTCCCCAAGTGACGGCCACTGTATCTCACCCTCCATGTGTCAGGAACCTGGCACTCAGCTGAGAGGCTCTTCTGCTTCGTGACTTTGGCTGGGGACGAGAAGGCACCCCTCGCCTGCGTGGCACCCTGTCAAGGACGGCTCAGCTGGGATGGCTCAGGGCACTGCACAGCCTCCAGTGAGGCATTCAGGGACAGCACTTGACCCGAGCTGGGAGGCGTCTGCCAGGCCTGTGGTGGGGGCAGGGGTGGGACCCTCCATCTGTGGCAAGTGACCCAAAGCCTCTGCACAAGTGACCCTGTGCCAGGCCTGCCCCTGCTGCCCTCCAGCTTCAGGGCCTCCACCTCTCCCCAGCGTGCGGCCCAGACCCAGGCCCTCAGGACACATCTGTGACCCCAGCAGACAGAAGTCCTAACCGGGAGCTCAGGGGAGCCAGCAGCGACACAGGAGTCGGGGAGCCCCAGTCAGGTGGGCGTCGCGTGCGCTTCCTGTGGCTGCCACGAATTCCACAACTCAGTGGCTTGAGGGACACAGTCATGATCTTATGGAAACGAGCCTGGCCAATGCTTCCACCACTGAGGAGACACGGGCAGGGGCCACCCAGGACCCAGGAGAGAGGGGGCGTCACCCCAGAGCCCAGGACAGACACACTGGCTGCTAGATCCCTTGCAGTGGAGACTGAGGACTGCCCTTTGCAGGTGGCTCCAGGGTCACTGGCGAGGGGGACGGAGCTGGATGGGGTCTTCAGGAGGGGCTGGCAGGAGGACGTGGAGATGGCACACTGGTAACGCCTCTAGTGCTTCCTGTAAGGGGGTGGAGGCCAGGGCAGCAGCTGCGGGGCGAGGGCGTCAAGGCCTCCGGGACAGCGGGCCACTGCCAGGGCAGGAGAGACCACGGTCTTGCAGATGCCTGGACAGGCCCGAGGGAGGGGCCGGGCACTGGAGGGGCTGCCCTAGGGATGGGGCCTCCTGGCCTGGCTGACCTGCACCTGGGCCTGTGGGAGGCGGAGCCGGGCGGGCCTGAGTCTCACATCCCTCTGCTGTGTGGCCCTGGGCAGGTCAGACAGCCTGTCTGGGCCTCAGCTCCTCCCCAAGGCTGTGGGAAGGGCTGGCAGAATGACAGCCTGATCCCTCCTCCCGCTCATCTGCAGGCCGCCCGCCTGCCCGGACAAGCTACCATTTACCTAAGACACATCTGTAGCTCCATCCAAGGGCAACGGCATGAATTTCCGCAGGAGACTCATCACTGCCCTAGGTGGGGACCGTTATCTCTTGCCAAAAATGAGAGAGAACTGTACAAATAAATGCGACGGAGTACACGCTGCGGTTCAGGTGGTCGCGCACCGCACTCGGCGAGGCTTTGCGCCGGACGGGCACTCAAAAGCCAAGACTGCCGAGTTAGAGGAGAGCTGGAACCCGGCCGCCGTTTCCTCCTGAAATAAGCGGGAAGGTCAGAAGAGAACGGGGTATTTTCAGGATGAGGGGTCTTGATGCGGGGGTGGGGGCTACACAGCACTGTTTCTCAGACCCCAGGAGCTATGTGGGAGTGGGGAACAGGGAGAGAGACAGACAGACACAGAGACAGAGAAAGACACGGAGAGACTGGGAGTATCAGAGACAGAGGCAGAGAGACAGGCTGAAAGACTGGCAGAGATCAAGAGACAGAGAGACCCAGAGACAGAATGACTGAGACAAAGAAACAGAGATACAGAGAGACAAAAAGACTGGGAGAGACAGAGACAAAGAGACAGACACAGAATGAGACAGAGAATGAGAGGCAGAAACAAAAAGAGAGATACAGAAAGACCACGGAGGGAGATGCAGAGGGGAGGCCCGGCCCCACACAGCCGCCTGCCCCTCCCGCTGCCCCCGCCACCCCCTCACTGCAAGGCCATCTGGCGTCTGTAGGGCACGGTGTCCGCAGAGGCTCCTGCACCCCAGGACGATGGACCCACAGCTGACTCCCCCGGGGACTTTCTTTAGTGGCCAAAGCCTCTGACTCCTCCTTCCTCATTGGCCAGGAATGAATCCCCAAGACGCACCCCTCACCCTCCCTCTCCCACTGGGCACTGCTGCCCCAGGGACGTCCCTTCCTTTTCCTTCCCTGCGTCCCTGAGCTGTGGCCGCCCTCCCGCCCTCCTTCCCCAGCGTGGCCGCCTCCCTTGCCTGCCAGCCCTGCCCTCTTTTCAGTTGGAGGGGGAGGCCGTGTCCTGGAGACATGGCTTTCCTGAGGATGATGTGAACACCTGTGCTCCCCTAAAACAGGGAGGGCGGATGAGCTGGCCTGAGGCGGCCCGAGACAAGACCTACAGGAGCCTGCCTGGCCCAGAGCCCGCCCGGCCTGGGGACGGGGTTCAGAGCCCGCCCGGCCTGGGACTGGGGGTTCAGAGCCCGCCTGCCCCAGGGACGGGTTTCAGGGCCCACCCTGCCCGGGGACAGGGTTTCAGGGCCCCCCCGGCCCGGGGACGGGTGTTCAGAACCTGCCGAGTCCTGGGGATGGGGGTTCAGAGCCCGCCCGGGGATGGGGATGGGGGTTCAGAGCCCGACCGGGGACGGGGATGGGGGTTCAGAGCCCGCCCAGCCCACGGACGGGGGTTCAGAGCCTGCCTGCCTGCTCTGGGGACGGGGGTTCAGAGGCCACCTGGCCCGGGGACGGGGTTCAGAGCCTGCCTGTTCTGGGGACGGGGGTTCAGAGTCTTCCCGGGGACGGGGATGGGGGTTCAGAGCCCGCCCTGCCCAGAGATGGGGTTCAGAGCCTGCCTAGTCCTGGGGATGGGGGTTCAGAACCTAGAGCCCAGGAGCCTGGAAACACCAAGGTCAGGGCTGGGGTGAGAGGGGGTACCCTGGGCTCTTCCTTCCCCTTCCTGGCCCAGCCCTGTGGGAACCCGGGGTCAGCAGGCAGGTCCCTCCTCCCCCAACCCCCCCCCCCGCGGAGGGTGCTGCACAGCCTGGAGGGAGAGGAGTGATCAGAGGTTAAGAGGGGTTCCCTCGCCCCGCTCCCCGGCCCCACCGGCCAAACGCACGGAGAGCCACAGCCTTTGGCAATTTATAGACTTGCTCCCCTCGGGCCTATCAGGAAGTGTGGTCTGAAATCATCGCTGCTTAATATTCAACAGATGTCCACTGAGAACAACCTTGTTTAGTGGAGGCTGCTTCAGAGGAATCCCCTCCCTACACGGCGGGGGGCGGGGTTGACGGGGCGCTTGCCCTGCAGGACAGGGGATGTGAAATATGGCCAAGTCAGGGTGCGGCCATCGGGCTGCAGGGAGACCCCACTGTGCACCCTGTGCTGGCTGCGTGGCTGCTGGGAGGGGCCCTTTGGCTTCCAACCTCTGCGTGTTAAGCGCAGACACAGCCTGTGAGCCCGGCTTCCACAGGCTCCTCCAGCGCTCAGAATGGGGCAAGGAAAGGCCAGGCCCACCTGGGACCCAGGGGCGCTCACTCGGAAGCCAGGGTGCTGCTGCTCCCGTGTGGCCCGGCACGCAGCTGTGCGCTGCCAGCATCCGGCCTGCTCGCCTTCACTCTCTCCCTTGCTTTTCTTTCTATCTTCTGTTTATAATTTACTGTTTCTTGCTGGAATCCTCTTTTCTAACAAGTTACCAGAACTTAATCAGCAGAAGAGGAATGTGCAGTATCATCTATACACATTTACACACCACACGCCCTTCCCGGGGCCGTCCATACACA
>NW_022439635.1:0-8844 GCF_009761245.1 Sapajus apella
TTTTTTTTTTTTTTTTTGAGACAAGGCCTTGCTCTATCATCTAGGCTGGAGTGCAGTCGTGCCATCTCAGCTCACTGCAGCCTCGACTTTCCTGGCTCAGGTGGTCCTCCCTCCTCAGCCTCCCCTGAGTAGCTGGGACTACAGGCCTGTGCTATCATGCCTGGATAATTTTTTTTTTGTATTTTTAGTAGAGACTGGGTGTAGCCATGTTGCCCAGGCTAGCCTCAAACCCCTGGACTCAAGTGATCTGCCCACCTCAGCCTCCCAAAGATCTGTACTTATAGGTATGAGCCACTGTGCCCAGCCCCTTTCACCCTCTTTTAAAAATTTATTGTTTACTCCAATTTGGGTGATAGAGTGAGACCCTGTCTCCCAAAATACATATTTTTAAAATTGATACATAATGATTATTTTATATTTACATGTATGGGGTACAGTGTGATATTTTGATACATGTATAGAATGTGTAATGATCAAATCAGGGTAATTAGCATATTCGTCACCTCAAACACTGCTTGCGTTTATATGCTAGTTATATGTAATATGTTGATATTCTGTAGATGGTGATAGGAAGTTTTAGCAGCTACTTTCAAACCTCTCAAATTTCTCAGTAAGTTAATTCCTAGAAAGTCATAATAATCAGCCTTGTTATTTTCACTTTGATAAGTTTAAATACTGTAAATGTAACCATTTTTTTTCTACCATCAGCCCACACTATATCTTCTTCTTTTTTTTTGAGATGGGGTTTCACCATGTTGGTCAGACTGTCTCGAACTCCTGACCTCAGGTAATCCACCTGCCTTGGCCTCCCAAAGTGCTGGAATTACAGGCATGAGCCACCGTGCCCAGCCCACACTGTGTGTTATTATCAATTGTCAATTATATCTAAATTACAAAATCTTAGTCATCTTAAATTTCCCTATGCTATTCTATATCTTTTATATTACAGGATCTCTTGGGTTCTTTGTTTTTTTTTTGTTTTTTTTTTGGGTTTTTTTTTTTTTTTTTTTTGTGACAGAGTCTTGCTCTGTCATCCAGGCTAGAGGGTGGAGGGTAGTGGTATGATCTCTGCTCACTGCAACCTCTTGTCTCCTGGGTTCAGGCGATTCTTGTGCCTTAGCCTCCCAAGTAGCTGGGATTATAGGCTGGTGCCACCACGCCTGGCCAATTTTTGTATTTTTAGTAGAGACGTGTTTTGTCTGTTGCCCAGGCTGGTCTCGAACTCCTAGATTCAAGTGATTTGCATGCCTCGGCATCCCAAAGTGCTGGGATTATATGCATGAGCCACCGTGTCCAGCAGTTTCTTTATTTAAAATGCAATTTAGAAACAAAAAACAAAACAAAACAAAAAAGCAATTTAGAACAGGCTGGGTGGCCTAATAATTCCTGTGCAGTGTGATGTGGTGGAACTGTCCTGGATTTAGAGTAAGAAAGCCTGGAGTCAGATACTGAGATTGTCCTACTAACATTGTATCCTTGGGGAAACTTTGAGCGTCAGTTTCCTTCCTCTCATTTTAGATAAGATTTTTGTTTCTTCTCACCTCTTAATTATTGTAATAACTACCACTGACATAATACGTGGAGAAGCTAAAAGTTAAAAAAAAAAACAAACAAAACCCAGGCCGCGATCGGTGACTCACGCCTGTAATCTCAGCACTATGGGAGGCCGAGGCCGGTGGATCATGAGATCAAGAGATCAAGACCATCCTGGCCAACATGGTGAAACCCTGTCTCTACTAGAAGTACAAAAATTAGCTGGGCATGGTTGTGAGCGCCTGTAATCCCAGCAACTCAGGGGGCTGAGGCAGGAGAATTGCTTGAACCCAGGAGGCAGAGGTTGCAGTGAGCTGAGATGGTGCCGCTGCACTCCAGCCTGACAACAGAGTGAGACTCTGTCTCAAAAAAAACCAAAAAAAACAAAACCAACCTAAGCTATTGTTATTTCTCTTTGTTCTCATTCATTTCACAAACATTGGAAACCTAACATATGTTATATACTGGTGCTATAGCTACGAAAGATAGAGCCCTTAAAGGGCTGTCTTTCAAGGAGCTTTCAAACTATGTGTGTGTATGCTAGGAGTAGGGTGGTAGGGTATCTGATAAGGTAGACTATACTGAAGAATGTAAAACTAATAAGCTTAGGGTAAGCAACAAACCCAGATGAATTTGGGACCATATTTCCATAATTCCAGAAGAGGTACATGGAAAGGTTCCTGGAGGAAGTTATATTTGAACAAAGTCTTGAATTATAGCAAGGATCTTGAAGGGCTTTGTGTGCTACAGGAAGTGTACACATTGAAGAATTTTAAGCAGTTAGACTGATCACAGCTGCTTTTTGAAAGTTCATATTGGCTGTGATGTGTCCTTTGTTAACTTTCTGTCTTTGTGCTTTATTATTATTTTTTTACTCCATCAAGAAGGGCTTATATTCTCTCCTCATACCTTAATATTAACTGTTTATCTTTCAGTTTCTAGTGTAGGTCCATTTCTTGTGTGAAACATTATCCAATTATTTTAGCCCCCTACTTATTAGTTCTCTAAAACCATATTAGAAAAATTGATAGTAACACACTTTAATCCTTATTTGTTTTATGTTTGTTTTATGTCCGTAAGTAGGTTTTAAGTATAGAGAATGTTTCTTATGTATGAATAGAAGGCATGTTAAAAAAATTTGTTGCTTGATCTCTTTGTATTTTGTTTTTCAGTGTAGTAACAGATTATGGGCAATAGTCCTTTTAATTAATCTATCATCATCATGGCCAATGAGGGCTATCCCAAGGCTACCGATAGTCCTTTTTCATCAGATAAACATGCCCAACTCATCTTGGCCCAAATCAATAAGATGAGAAGTGGACAGCATTTCTGTGATGTGCAGCTGCAAGTTGGAAAGGAAACTTTTAAAGCTCATCGGCTGGTTTTGGCTGCCAGCAGTCCTTACTTTGCAGCTTTGTTCACTGGAGGAATGAAAGAGTCTTCAAAAGATGTTGTACCGATTCTAGGAATCGAAGCTTCAATCTTTCACATACTTCTAGATTTCATTTACACAGGTATGTTACATGAGCCTGTTGCTTTTAGTGAAGAATGATTCAATCACTCATGCTCTAATGGGGGAATATAAATTGATGTAACTTATCAAGAAGGTAACTTAGCAACATGTTATTATGAAGCTGAAAATTTAATATCTTTTGACCTGGTGCTCCTTTTCTAGGAATCTGAAGGAATTAATGATGCAGGCAAATATTTACATACCAGGATTTTATTGTAACATTATTATTATTATTATTTGAGACAGAGTCTTGTTCTGCCATCCAGGCTGGAGGGCAGTGGCATGATCTTGGCTCACTGCAACCTTGCCTCCTGGGTTCAAGCAATTCTCCTGCCTCAGCCGCTTGAGTAGCTGGGATTACAGGTGTGCACTAACACGCCCAGCTAATTTTTGTATTTCTTTTTAGTAGAGACAGCGTTTCACCACGTTGACCATGATGATCTTGATCTTCTGACCTCGTGATCCGCCTGCCTCAGCCCCCAAAGTGCTGAGATTACAGATATGAGCCACTATGCCTGGCCTGTAACATTATTTATAGTAGTATATAATTGAATAAAATCTTGTCTCTCAGCAGGTTACATGGGTAAATAAATTATGATAATGTATAGATCTCACAAATGAGATCTAACAAATATTAAAATATATGTACAGTATTATGGAAGAATGTTTACAATATATAAAAAAATTGTTTTTTTCAAAGAGCATTTCTAGGAAGCTCCAATTCCTAACACAAGCCTTTAACAATAACAACTGCTTGCAGTATTTTTTTCCTTGTCTTGCACTAGTAGAAATATTTGGCTTTGTTTCTTTCTTTCTTTATTTTTTTTGAGATGGAGTTTCGCTCTTCTTGCCCAGGCTCGAGTGCAATAGCACAATCTTGGCTCACTGAAACATCCGCCTCCCAGGTTCAAGCAATTCTCCTGCCTCAGCCTCCCAAGTAGCTGGTATTACAGGCACCTACCACCACACCTGGCTAGTTTTGTATTTTTAGTAGGGTTTCTTCATGTTGGTCAGGCTGATCTCGAACTCCCAACCTCAGGTGATCCACCCACCTCGGCCTCCAAAAGTGCTGGGATTACAGGCGTGAGCCACCACACCCGGCACAATATATAAAATTTTAAGAATCAGCATATAAATAAACCCCTATTTTGTTTTAAACAAAACCCAAAAAACATGTGTATTTGCACATGAGAAAGAGACCATGACCAGAATATTTAATAGTGTTTATCTGTAGGTAGTTTTTTTCCACAAAGTGCTTATAATCAGCATATGTTATTTTACTCAAACTACTTCTTAAATGTTTTTGAAGAGTTTTAATAACATTAGAGAATGTACCCAAGGGCATAGTGGTTCATGCCTGTAATCCCAGCAGTTCAGGGGGCCAGTGGGAGAGGATTACTTGAGGCCAGAAGTTTGAGACTAGGCAGGACAACATAGCAAGACCCCATTTCTACAAAAAAAATTTTTTTTGTGAGACAGGGTCTCTCTCTGTTGTCCAGGCTGGAGTGCAGTGGTACACACACAGCTCAATGCAGCTGTGATCTCCTAGGTTCAAGCAGTGTTACCATCTCACCCTCCTGCATAGCTGTGACTATAGTTACATGTCACCATGCCTGACTAATGTAAAAAAATTTTTTTTGTAGAGACAGGGTCTCACCATATTGCCCGGGCTATAAAAAATTTTTTTAATTAGCTGGGTGTGGTGGCTTGTGTCTGTAGTCTCTGATAATTTGAGACTGATGTGGGAGGATCCATCACTTGGGCCCAGGAGTTTGAGGCTGTAGTAAACTGTGATAAAGCTGCCACACCCTGGCCTGGGAGACAGCGTGAGACCCCATCTCTAAGAAAATAAAGTAAAACAACAGGGATGGTTAGGAGGGGAGTAGGGATGGGGGAAAGAAAGAGAAGTCACACCAAAACGATGTATAGTCTTACATGATATGCAACAAATATGCATAGAAGAAAGATTTGAGAGGCTAAGGTGGAAGGATCACTTGAGCCCAGGATGTTGAGGCATCAGTGAATGATGATTATGCTACTGTACTCCAGCCTAGGCAACAGAACAAAACTCTGTCTGAAAAAAAAAAGAAAAAAGAAAAAAAATTTTTGAGGGAAGACACTACAGTGTTAATACAATGTATGTCTGTATTGCTTCTCGGCCTTTTGGCTAAGATCAAGTGTAATGTGTGTCTGTGTATGGAAAAATATGTTTTTCTTTTCTTTTTTTAAAATTTTTATTAAAGATGGGGTTTCACCATGATGGCCAGGCTGGTCTTGGACTCCTGACCTCAGGTGATCCACGCACTTCGGCCTCCCAAAGTGCTAGGATTACAGGCGTGAGCCACTGCACCCGGCCTCATTTTCATGTTTATATTTTTCTGTCTTAAAGTTCTTTTTCCACAGTGAATATATATTACTCTTCTTCTTCCTTTTTTTTTTTTTTGTGATGGAGTTTCTCTCTGTTGCCCAGGCTGTAATACAGTGGGGCAATCTTGGCTCACTGCAACCTCTGCCTCCCAGGTTCAAGCGATTCTCCTGCCTCAACCTCCCGAGTAGCTGGGAATACAGGCATGCACTAACACATCCAGCTAATTTTTTTTTTTTTTTTTTTTTTAGTAGAGATGGGGTTTCACCATGTTGGCCAGGCTGGTCTCAAACTCCTGACCTCAAGTAATCTGCTCACCTCAGCCTCTCAAGTGCTGGGATTACAGGTGTGAGCCACCGTGCCTAGCCTCTTTTGTTTTTATTTTTATTTTTTGAGACAGAGTGTTGCTTTGTTGCCCACGCTGAAATGCAGGGGAAAGATCGTTGCAGCCTTGATCTTCAGGGCTCAAGCTATCCTCCCACCTCAGCCTCCTGAGTACCTGTGGGACCACAACACACAACACCATGCCTAGCTAATTTCTAAATTTTTTTTTGTAGAGATGAGGTCTGACTATCTTGTCCAGAGTGGTCTCAAACTCTGGGCTCAAGCGATCCTCCCACCTCAGACTCCTGAGTAGCTAGGACTACAGGTGCACATACCACCTAATTTTTTGTTGTTGTTGTTGAGATGGAGCCTTGCTCTGTAGCCAAGGCTAGAGTGCAGTGGTGTGATCTTGGCTCACTGCAGCCTCCACCTCCTGGGTTACAGCGATTCTCCTTCCTCAGCCTCTTGAGTAGCTGGGATTACAGGCACCTGGTACCACACCTGGTTAATTTTTATATTTTTAGTAGAAATGGGATTTTGCCATGTTGGCCAGGCTGGTCTTGAACTCCTGACCTCAGGTTACCCACCTGCCTTGGCCTCCTAAGGTGATGGGATTACAGGCATGAGCCTTCATACCCGGCCACACCTGGCTAATTTTTAAATTTTTTGTAGAGACGGGGTTTTGCTGTATTGCCGAGGCTGCTCTCAAACTCCTGGACTCAAGTGATCTACCCACCTTGGCCTCTCAAAGTACTAGGATTACAGGCATGAGCCACCATGGCCACCTGTTGCTTTATTTTATTTTATTATTTTTATTTTTATTATTTGTTTTTCAGACAGAGTCCCACTCTGTTGCTTAGACTGGAGTGTACTGGCATGATCTCAGCTCACAACTACCTCCGCCTCCCAGGTTCAAGCGATTCCCCTACCTCAGCCTCTCAAATAGCTTGGATTATAGGTGCCTGCCACCATCCCTGGCTAATTTTTGTATTTTTTTTTTTTTTTGAGACAGAGTTTCGCTCTTGTTACCCAGGCTGGAGTGCAATGGCGCGATCTCGGCTCACCGCAACCTCCGCGTCCTGGGTTCAGGCAATTCTCCTGCCTCAGCCTCCTGAGTAGCTGGGATTACAGGCACGTGCCACCATGCCCAGCTGATTTTTTGTAGTCTCAGTAGGGTTTCACCATGTTGACCAGGATGGTCTCGATCTCTTGACCTCGTGATCCACCCGCCTCGGCCTCCCAAAGTACTGGGATTACAGGCGTGAGCCACCGCGCCCGGCCCAATTTTTGTATTTTTAATAGAGACTGGGTTTCACCATGTTGGCCAGGCTGATCTCAAACTCCTAACCTCAAGTGGTCTGACCACCTCGGCCTCCCAAAGTGCTGGGAGCACAGGTGTGAGTCAGCACACCTGGCCTGTTGCTTTTTTTAAATGCATGGTATTTAAACTTGGAAAATGACAAAAGGCGATTTCTCTGTTATTTCCTATTTCTTTTTTGAACATTTCAGAAAACAATGATAACCTTAATTTGGGGACTGTAACAATGATTATCTTTTACCTGCTAAAAGAAATGAAGCTCTGCCGGGCACGGTGGCTCAAGCCTGTAATCCCAGCACTTTGGGAGGCCGAGGCAGGTGCATCACGAGGTCAAGAGATCGAGACCATCCTGGTCAACATGGTGAAACCTCGTCTCTACTAAAAATACAAAACATTAGCTGGGCATGGTGGCGCGTGCCTGTAATCCCAGCTACTCAGGAGGTTGAGGCAGGAGAATTCCCTGAACCCAGGAGGCGGAGGTTGCGGTGAGCCGAGATCGTGCCATTGCACTCCAGCCTGGGTAACAAGAGTGAAACTCTGTCTCAAAAAAAGAAAAAAAACAAATGAAGCTCTGTCTATTGGCTTAGGTAGAAACTAACATTGGGGGATTCTTGACCTCACTATTCAAAATGACTTGTGTGAGCTTATTAAACTACTTGCTAAATGCTCCCTGTTTCTTTTACTTGAAAAAATATACATTAATACAGATTAATCCATGGAATTTGTGTTGAGCTACCATAGAAACAGAAGGAATGCCACAAGTTGTTTATTCTGCCTCTGTTATCTGATAGTAGCAAATGAGATATTTAGTAAACAAGAACACTCATAGCATCCTTACCACATTTCTGAATACTGGCACTTCCATTAAAGAAATAAAATGTGAGCCAGGTGTGGTGGCTTACCCTGTAATCCCAGCACTTTGGGAGGCCGAAGCGGGTGGATCACGAGGTCAGGAGGTTGAGACCAGCCTGACCAACATGATGAAACCCCGTCTTTACTAAAAATACAAAAATTAGCCAGGCATGGTGGTGAGTGCCTGGAATCCCAGCTACTCGGAAGCTGAAGCAGAAGAATCGCTTGAACCCAGGAGGCAGAGGTTGCAGTGAACCAAGATTGTACCACTGCACTCTGGCCTGAGTGCATGCCATTATGCCTGGCTAATTTTTTTATATTTTTAGTAGAGACAGGGTTTCGCCATGTTGGTCACACTGGTCATGAACTCCTTACCTCAGACAATCCACATGCCTCAGCTTCCCAGAGTGCTGGGATTACAGGCGTAAGCCACTGTGCCCTGCCTATTTATTTATTTATTTATTTGAGATAGGGTCTCACCCTGTCACCTAGGCTGGAATACAGTGGCATGATTATGGCTCACTGTGGACTCAACCTCTGAGGCTCAAATGACCTCCCACCTCAGCCTCCCAAAGTAGCTGGGACCACAGCCTCATGCCACTATGCCCAACTACTTTTTTTTTGAGACAGTTTTGCTGTGTTGCCCAGGCTGGATTGTACCACAGTGGTGGTACAATCCTGCCTCATTGCACCCTTTGCCTCCCATGTTCAAGTGATTTTCATGCGTCAGTCTCCCAAGTGGCTGGTATTACAGGCATGTGCTACCATGCTGGCTAATTTTTGTATTTTTAGTAGAGACAGAGTTTTACCATGTTAGCCAGGCTGGTCTCGAACTCCTGGCCTCAAGTGATCTGCTCACCTTGGCCTCCGAAGTGCTGGGATTACAGGCATAAGCCACTGCACCTGTCCAATTTATTATTATTATTTGTAGAGACAAGG
>NW_022439636.1:0-8839 GCF_009761245.1 Sapajus apella
GGAAAGCTGGCTAGCCATGTGCAGAAAGCAGAAACTGGACCCCTTCCCGACACCTTACACTAAAATTAACTCCAGATGGATTAAAGACTTAAACATAAGACCTAACACCATAAAAACCCTACGAGAAAATCTAGGCAAAACCATACAGGACGTAGGTGTAGGCAAGGACTTCATGACCAAAACACCAAAAGCATTGACAACAAAAGCCAAAATAGACAAATGGGACCTAATCAAACTCCACAGCTTCTGCACAGCAAAAGAAACAATCATTAGAGTGAATCGGCAACCAGCAGATTGGGAAAAAATTTTTGCAGTTTACCCATCTGACAAAGGGCTGATATCCAAAATTTACAAAGGACTAAATCAGATTTACAAGAAAAAACTAATAAGCCCATTCAAAAGTGGGCAAAGGATATGAACAGACACTTCTCAAAAGAAGACATACGTGAGGCCAACAAACATATGAAAAAATGCTCATCATCACTGGTCATCAGAGAAATGCAAATCAAAACTACACTGAGATACCATCCCACGCCGGTTAGAATGGCGATCATTAAAAAATCTGGAGACAACAGATGCTGGAGAGGATGTGGAGAAATATTAACACTTTTGCACTGTTGGTGGGAGTGTAAATTGGTTCAACCATTGTGGAAGACAGTGTGGCGATTCCTCAAGGACCTAGAAATAGAAATTCCATTTGACCCAGCAATCTCATTACTGGGTATATATCCAAAGGATTACAAATCGTTCTACTATAAGGACACATGTACACGAATGTTCATTGCAGCACTGTTTACAATAGCAAAGACCTGGAACCAACCCAAATGCCCATCGACGATAGACTTGATAGGGAAAATGTGGCACATATACACCATGGAATATTATGCAGCCATAAAAAACGATGAGTTTGGGTCCTTTGTGGGGACATGGATGAACCTGGAAACCATCATTCTCAGCAAACTGACAGAGGAGCAGAAGATCAAACACCGCATGTTCTCACTCATACGCGGGTGTTGAACGATGAGAGCACATGGACACAGGGAGGGGAGCACTACACACTGGGGTCAGTTGGGGGGGAAATAGGGGAGGGACGGTGGGGGGTGGGAAGCTGGGGAGAGATAGCAAGGGGAGAAATGCTAGATGTAGGTGATGGGGAGGAAGGCAGCAAATCACACTGCCACGTGTGTTCCTATGCAACAATTTTGCATGTTCTTCACATGTACCCCAAAACCTAAAATGCAATAAAATAAATAAATGGGAAAAAAATAAAAATAAAAATAAAATAAAATAAAATAAAATAAAACTAAATCTTATAAGCCTGTATATAACTGGAAATATATCTTTCCAGATTCTCCAAGGAAAGGTTTTCTGAACTGCTACATTCACATATTTGTTTAAGTCTCTAAGTTGAATATATACCTTGACAATCATTCTGCTACATAGCTCCGTTTTTGTTTTAGAGCCCGTTATTTCTCATTACACACTATACTCCCATTCATTCAAGAATATCCAAACGCTGTTATTTGGAGAAAAGTGTTTCTAACTCGCCGAATATAATCATAGATGCAACTTCCGCAGGTGAACGAACACACAGTGGAGCAGTTTGAAAGAGACGTTTCTCTTGTGATTTAGATGCGTTCGTAAAGTTAATTCTTAGGAGCCTGTATATGGCTGGAAATATCTATTTCCAGATTCTCCAGAGAAAGGGTTAGTGAACTGATACATTCACACAATTGTTTAACTCTGTAAGGTTAATGTATACCTTGACAATCATTCTGCTACATAGCTCCATTGTTGTTTTAGAGCCCGATATTTCTCATTACACCCTATACTCCCATTCACTCAAGAATATCCAGACGCAGCTTTTAGAAGAAAGTTTTTTCTAACTCTCTGAATTGAAACATAGATGCAGCTTCCTGAGGTCAACGAACACACAGCAGAGTAGTTTGAAAGAGACGTTTCTCCTGTGATTTAGACGCGATGTTACTTCTAATTCTTATGAGCCTGATTATGGCTGGAAATACCTCTTTCCAGATTCTCCAAAGAAAGGTTGTCTGAACTGCCACATTCACACATCTGTTTAACTCTATATGCTGAATATACACCTTGACAATCATTCAGCTACATAGCTCCGTTTTTGTTTAGAGCCAGATATTTCTCATTACACCCCATAATCCCATTCACTCTGGAATATCCAAACGCAGTTTTTAGAAGAAACTTGTTTCTAACTCGCTGAATCCAAACATAGATGCAACTTCGAAAGGTGAACGAACACATAAGAGAGCAGTTTGAAAGAGACGATTTACCTGTGGTTCAGAAGCGATCTTTCCGCTAAATCTTATGAGCCTGTTTATGGCTGGAAATATCTCTTTGCAGAATCTCCAAGGAAAGGGTTTCTGAACTGCTACATTCACACATCTGTTGAACTCTGTAAGTTGAACATATACCTTCACAATCATTCTGCTACATAGCTCCGTTTTTGTTTTAAAGCCAGATATTTCTCATTAATCCCTATACTCCCATGTATTAAGGAATATCCAAACGCAGCCTTTTGGAGAAACGTGTTTCTAAGTCGCTGAATCTAAACATAGATGCAACTTCCGAAGGTGAACAAACACAGAGCATTTTGAAAGAGACCTTTCTCCTGTGGTTTAGTCGTGATCATTAAGCTAAATCTTATGAGCCTGTATATAGCTGGAAATATCTCTTTCCAGATTCTCCAAGGAAAGGGTTTCTGAACTGCTACATTCACACACCTGTCTACCTCTGTAAGTTGAATACACACCTTGACAATCATTCTTCTACATAGCTCCGTTTTTGTTTTAGAGCAAGATATTTCTCATTACACCTTATACTCCCAATAACCCAGGAATAGCCAAACGCAGCTTTTAGAAGAAACCTGTTTCTAAATGGCTGAATCTAAACATAGATGCAACTTCCTAATGTGAACCAAACACTGCAGAGCAGTTTGAAAGAGACGTTTCTACTGTGGTTTATACGCGATCTTTCCGCTAACTCTTATGAGCCTGTATATAGCTGAAATTATCTCTTTCCAGATTCTCCATAGAAAGTGCTTCTGAACTGCTACATTCACAAATCTGTTTATCTCTGTAAGTTGAAGACACAACTTGACAATCATTCTGCTACATAGCTCCGTTTTTGTTTTAGAGCCACATATTTCTCATTAAACCCTATACTCCCATTCACTCAGGAATATCCAAACGCAGCTTTTTGGAGAAACGTGTTTCTAACTCGCAGAATCTAAACATAGATGCAACTTCCTAAGGTGAAGGAACACAGAGCAGAGCAGTTTGAAAGAGATGTTTCTCCTGTGGTTCAGACGCGATCATAAAGCTAATTATTAGGAGCATGTATATGACTGGAAACATCTCTTTCCAGATTCTCCAAGGAAAGGGTTTCTGAACTGCTACATTCACACATTTGTTTAACTCTGTAAGTTTAATATACACCTTGACAATCATTCTGCTACATAGCTCCGTTTTTGTTTTAGAGCCAGATATATCTCATTACACACTATATTCCCAATAACCCAGGAATATCCAAACGCAGC
Organism: Sapajus apella; assembly: GCF_009761245.1. Lineage (NCBI taxonomy): Eukaryota > Metazoa > Chordata > Mammalia > Primates > Cebidae > Sapajus > Sapajus apella. The sequence goes on from NW_022439636.1 coordinate 3,572, forward strand.
TTTTAGAAGAAACCTGTTTCTAACTCGCTGAATCTAAACATAGATGCAAATTCCTAATGTGAACCAAACACAGCAGAGCAGTTTGAAAGAGTCGTTTCTCCTGTGGTTTAGACGCGACCTTACCGCTAAATCTTATGAGCATGTATATGACTGGAATTATCTCTTTCCAGATTCTCCAAAGAAAGTGTTTCTGAACTGCTACATTCACACATCTGTTTAACTCTGTAAGTTGAACATACACCTTGACAATCATTCTGCTACATAGCTCCGTTTTTGTTTTAGAGCCAGATATTTCTCATTAAACCCTATACTCCCATTCACTCAGGAATGTCCAAACGCAGCTTATTGGAGAAACGTGTTTCTAACACGCAGAATCTAAAGATAGATGCAACTTCCTAAGGTGAACGAACACACAGTGGAGTAGTTTGAAAGAGACGTTTCTCGTATGGTTTAGATGCGATCTTAAAGCTAATTCTTAAGAGTCTGTATATGGCTGGAAATATCTCTTTCCAGATTCTCCGAAGAAAGGGTTAGTGAACTACTACATTCACACAATTGCTTAATTCTGTAAGTTTAACATACATCTTGACAATCATTCTGCTACACAGCTCCGATTTTGTTTTAGAGCAAGATATTTCTCATTACACCCATTATTCCCATTCACTCAGGAATATCCAAACGCAGCTTTTAGAAGAAAGGTGTTTCTAACTCGCTGAATCTAAATACAGATGCAACTTGCGAAGGTGAACGAACACATAAGAGAGCAGTTTGAAAGAGACGATTCTCCTGTGGTTTAGACGCGACCTTACCGCTAATTCTTAGGAGCCAGTATATGGCTGGAAATATCTCTTACCAGATTCTCCAAAGAAAGTTTTTCTGAACTGCTACATTCACATATATGTTTACCTCTCTAAGTTGAATGTACACCTTGACAATCATTCTTCTACACAGCTCCATTGTTGCTTTAGAGCCCGATATTTCTCATTACACCCTATAATCCCCTTCACTAAGGAATATCCAAACGCAGATTTTAGAAGAAACGTGTTTCTAACTCGCTGAATCTAAACATAGTTCAACTTCCGAAGGTGAACGAACACAGAGCAGAGCAATTTGAAAGAGACGTTTCTAATGTGATTTAGACGCGATCTTATAGCTAATTCTTAAGAATCTATAAATTGCTGGAAATATCTCTTGCCAGATTCTCCAAAGAAAGGGTTATGCAACTGCTACATTCACACAATTTTTTAACTCTGTAATTTTAATATACACCTTGACAATCATTCAGCTACATAGCTCCGTTTTTATTTTAGAGCCAGATATTTCTCATTACACCCTATATTCCATTCACTAAGGAATATCCAAACGCAGCTTTTAGAAGAAACGTGTTTCGAACTCGCTGAATCTAAACATAGATGCTACTTCCTAAGGTTAAGGAACACAGAGCAGAGCAGTTTGAAAGAGATGTTTCTCCTGTGGGTGAGACGCGATCTTACCGCTAAATCTTATGAGCCTGTATATAGCTGGAATTATCTCTTTCCAGATTCTCCAAAGAAAGGGATTCTGAACTGCTACATTGACACATTTGTTTAACTCTGAAAGTTGAACATACACCTTGACAATCATTCTGCTACATAGCTCCGTTTCTGTTTTAGACCCAGATATTTCTCATTAAACCCTATACTCCCATTCATTCAGGAATATCCAAACACAGCTTTTTGGAGAAACGTGTTTCTAACTCGCAGAATCTAAACATAGATGCAACTTCCCAAGGTGAACGAACACACAGTGGAGCACCTTGAAAGAGACGTTCCTCGTATGATTAAGATGCGATTTTAAAGCTAATACTTAAGAGTCTGTATATGGCTGGAAATATCTCTTTCCAGATTCTCCAAAGAAAGTGTTAGTGAACTGCTACATTCACAAAATTGTATAACTCTGTAAGTTTAATATACATCTTGACAATCATTCTGCTACATAGCTCCGCTTCTGTTTTAGAGCCAGATATTTCTAATTACACCGATTATTACCTTTCACTCAGGAATATCCAAACACCGCTATTTGGAGAAACGTGTATCTAACTCGCTGAATCTTAACATAGATGCAACTTCCGAAGGTGAACGAACACACAACGGATCAGGTTGAAAGAGACGTTTCTCCTGTTATTTAGATGCGATTTTAAATCCAATTTTTAGTAGCCTCTTTATGGCTGGAAATATCTCTTTCCAGATTCTCCGAAGAAAGGTTTTCTGAACTGCTACATTCACACATCTGTTTAACTCTATATGTTAAATATACAACTTCACAATCATTCAGCTACATAGCTCCGTTTTTGTTTTAGAGCCAGATATTTCTCATTACATCCTATACACCCATTCACTAAGGAATATCCAAACGTACATTTCAGAAGAAACGTGTTTCTAACACGTTGAATCTAAACATAGATGCAAGTTCCTAAGGTAAACCAACACAGAGCAGAGCAGTTTGAAAGAGTCGTTTCTCCTGTGGCTTAGACGAGACCTTAAAGCTAATTCTTATGAGCCTGTATATGGCTGGAATTATCTCTTTCCAGATTCTCCAAGGAAAGGGTTTCAGAACTGCTACATCACACATCTGTCTAACTCTGTAAGTTGAATACACACCTTGACAATCATTCTGCTACATAGCTCCGTTTTTGTTTTAGAGACAGATATTTTTCATTAAACCCTATACTCCCATTCACTCAGGAATATCCAAACGTAGATTTTAGAAGAAACGTGTTTCTAACTCGCTGAATCTAAACATATATGCAACTTCCGAAGGTGAACGAACACACAGCAGAGCAGTTTGAAAGAGACGTTTCTCCTGTTATTTAGACGCGATATTACCGCTAATTGTTATGAGCCTGTTTATGGATGGAAATATCTCTTTCCAGATTCTCCAAAGAAAGGTTTTCTGAACTGCTACATTCACACATCTGTTTACCTCTATATATTGAATATACACCTTTACAATCATTGGGCTACATAGCTCCGTTTTTGTTTTAGAGCCAGATATTTCTCATTGCACCCTATAATCCCAATAACCCAGGAATATATAAGCGCAGCGTTTAGAAGAAACCTGATTCTAACTCGCTCAATCTAAGCATAGAGGCAACTTCCTAAGATGAACGAACACACAGTGGAGCAGTTTGAAAGAGACGTTTCTCCTATGATTTAGATGCGATGTTAAAGCTAATTCTTAAGAGTCTGTATATGGCTGGAAATAACTCTTTCCAGATTCTCCAGAGAAAGGGTTAGTTAACTGCTACATTCACACAATTGTTTAACTCTGTAGGTTTAATATGCACCTTGACAATCATTCTGCTACATAGCTCCGCTTTTTTTTTAGAGCCAGATATTTCTCATTTCACCTTTTATTCCCAGTCACTCAGGAATATCCAAACGCAGCTTTTAGAAGAAACGTGTTTCTAACTCGCTGAATCTAAACATAGATGCAACTTCCTAAGGTGAAGGAACACACAGTGGAGCTGTTTGAAAGAGACGTTTCTCCTGTGGTTTAGACGGATCTTAAAGCTATTTCTTAAGACAATGTATATGGCAGGAAATATCTCTTTCCAGATTCTCCAATGAAATGGTTTCTGAACTGCTACATTCACACATCTCTCTAACTCTGTAAGTTGAATACACAGCTTGACAATCATTCTGCTACATAGCTCCGTTGTTGTTTTGAAGCCCAATATTTCTCATTACACCATATACTCCCATTCACTCAGGAATATCCAAACGCCGCTCTATGCAGAAACGTGTTTATAACTCGCTGAATCTAAACATAGATGCAACTTCCGAAGGTGAACGAACACACAGCACACCAGTTTGAAAGAGACGATTCTCCTGTGGTTTAGACGCGATCTTACCGCTAATTCGTAGGAGCCTGTATACGGTTGGAAATATCTCTTTCCAGATTCTCCAAAGAAAGGTTTTCTGAACTGTTACATTTACATACCTGTTTAACACTCTAAGTTGAATAGACACCTTGACAATCATTCTGTTACATAGCTCCGTTTCCGTTTTAGAGCCCGATATTTCCCATTACACCCTATACTCAAATTCACTCAGGAATATAAAAACGACGCTCTTTGGAGAAACGTGTTTCTAACTCGCCGAATCTAAACATAGATGCAACTTCCAAAGGTGAACGAACACACAGCAGAGCAGTTTGAAAGAGACGTTTATCCTGTGATTTAGATGCGATCTTAAAGCTAATTCTTAGGAGCCTGTATATGGCTTTAAATACCTCTTTCCAGATTTCCCAAAGAAAGGGTTAGTGAACTGCTACATTCACACAATTGTTTAACTCTGTAAGTGTAATATACACCTTGACAATCATTCTGCGACACAGCTCCATTGTTGTTTTAGAGACAGATATTTCTCATTACGCCCTATACTCCCATTCACTCAGGAATATCCAAACGCTGCTTTTTGGAGAAAAGTGTTTCTAACTCGCTGAATCTAAACATAGGTGCAACTTCCGAAGGTGAAGGAACACACAGCAGAACAGTTTGAAAGAGACGTTTCTAATGTGATTTAGACGCGATCTTAAAGCTAATTCATAAGAGTTGGTATGTTGCTGGAAATATCTCTTTCCAGATTCTCCAAAGAAACGGTTATTCAACTGCTACATTCAAACAATTGTTTAACTCTGTAAGTTTAATATACACCTTGACAATCACTCTGCTACATTGCTCCGTTTTTGTTTTAGAGCCAGAGATTTCTCATTACACCGTATACTCCCATTCACTCAGGAATATCCAAACGAAGCTTATAGAAGAAACGTGTTTCTAACTCGCTGAATTGAAACATAGATGCAACTTCCTAAGGTCAACGAAAACAGCAGAGCAGTTTGAAAGAGACGTTTCTCCTGTGGTTTAGACCCGATCTTACCGCTAAATCTTATGAGCCTATATATGGCTGGAATTATCTCTTTCCAGATTCTCCAAAGAAAGTGTTTCTCAACTGCTACATTCACACATCTGTTTAACTCTGTTAGTTGAACATACACCTTGACAATCATTCTGCTACATAGCTCCGTTTTTGCTTTAGAGCCAGATATTTCTCATTAAACCCTATACTCCCATTCACTCAAGAATATCCAAACACAGCTTTTTGGAGAATTGTGTTTCTAACTCGATGAATCTAAACATAGATGCAACTTCCTAAGGTGAACGAACACACAGTGGAGCAGTTTGAAAGAGACGTTTCTCGTATGATTTAGATGCGATCGTAAAGCTAA
>NW_022439637.1:0-910 GCF_009761245.1 Sapajus apella
CCCTCTCATCACCATCTTGGCTTTGGTGGAATTTAGCAGGCTTCTTTACTGCAAACTGTCTTATCAGCAAGGTCTTTGTGACGTGTGTTTTGTGCTGACCTTCCATCCCATCCTGTGACTTCAAATGCCCTTTTTTATTTTGTTTTGTTTCTACTGCAAACTCTGCCTCCTGAGCTCAAGCAATTCTCCTGTCTCAGCCTCCAGAGTAGCTGGGATCACAGGCATGTGCAACCACACCTGGCTAATTTTTGTATTTTCAGTAGAGATGGGTTTTCACCATGTTGGTCAGGCTGGTCTTGAACTCTCGACCTCGGGTGATCTTCAGGTGACCCACCTTCCCAAAGTGCTGGGATTACGGACGTGAGCCACCATGCCTGGCATTTTTTTTTTTTTTTTTTTTTTTGGAAATCCTTCACTGTCTGGGGATGCAGCCCAGTAGATCTCAGGCTTATTTTACTCAGCTCCTATTCAAGATGGAGTTGCTGTGGTTCATACGCCTCTGACAGTAAATCCGTTGTCCAATGCGTGCTGTGAGTCAATTTGCTGGGCCACTCAGCTGCAGAAGAGAAGGAAGTTTAATCATAGGACTGAGGAATGAGGAGATGGGAGGAAACCTCCAATCCCTCTCCCCCAGAAGTTTGGGGCTAGGTTTTCTGGCACGGAATTTTGCTCTGTCATCCAGGCTGGAGTGCAGTGGCAGGGATCTTGGCTCACTGCAACCTCTGCCTCCCGGGTTCAAGTGCTTCTCTTGCCTCAGCCTCTTGAGTAGCTGAGATTACAGCTGCCTGCTAACATGCTCAGCTAATTTTTGTGTTTTTAGTAGAGATGGGGTTTCACCGTGTTGGCCAGGCAGGTCTTGAACTCCTGACCTCAGGGGATTCACCTGTCTTGGCCTCCCAAAGTGCTGGGA
>NW_022439637.1:1010-8835 GCF_009761245.1 Sapajus apella
GCTGATCCCATTCCTTGGTGGGGTCTGCAAACCGGTTGGTGTCAGCTGTTTTGCTGGAATTCAGGGACTGAGAAACATCTGAAACCATCCTTAAACAAAAGCCTTATAATTCTTTCTTTCTTTTTTTTTTTTTAAAGAAGGAAGGAAAGGGCAGGGGAGGGGAGGGCAAAAGCCTTGTAATTCTAATGTCCCAGAGTTTATCTATAGGAACTATGCAAATGCAAACCGGTCTGAGGACCCTCCTGTCAGAAATCTTATCTACGGGAACAATGAGCATGCAAATGTGCAGTGTTTGGTGCAGGACAGAGGCCAGAGTGCAGCCTGACCCAACCCACACTTTTTCTTTTCTTTGATTCTTTTTTTAATCTTTTTGAGATGGAGTCTTTCTCTGTAGCCCAGGCTGGAGTGAGGTGGCTCAATCTTGGCTCACTGTAACCTCTGCCTCCCAGGTCCCGGTTCAAGCAATTCTCCTTCCCCAGCTTTCCGAGTAGCTGGGATTACAGGCACATGCCACTATGCCCAGCTAATTTTTGTATTTTTAGTAGAGATGGGGTTTCACCATGCTGGCCAGACTGGTCTTGAACTCCTGACCTCGTGATCCACCCACCTCCACTTCCCAAAGTGCTAGGGTTACAGGCGTGAGCCACTGTGCCTGACCTCTTTTTTTTTTTTTTTTTTTTTTTTGAGGTGGAGTATCGCTCTGTTGCCCAGGCTGGAATGCTAGGGCAAAGTCTTGGCTCACTGCAACCTCTGCTTCCTGGGTTCAAGTGATTCTCCTGACATAGCTTCTGTGTAGCCGGGATTACAGGCGTGAGCCACTATTCCCAGCTAATTTTTGAATTTTAGTTGACATGGGGTTTCAACATATTGGCCAGGCTGGTCTCGGACTCCTGACCGCCTCAGCCTCCCAAAGTGCTGGGATGACAGGTGTGAGCCACCATGCCCGGCCTCATTTTAATTTTTGTACTAAGAGCGGGTTTTCATTTGTTTTGTTTTGTTTTGAGATAGAGTCTCGCTCTGTTGCGTCCATGCTGGAATGCAGGGTGCGATCTTGGCTCATTGCAACCTCAGCCTTCCGGGTTCAAATAATTCTGTTTCAGCCCCCCGGGCTGGAGTGCAATGGTGTGACCTCAGCTTACTGCAACCTCCGCCTCCTGGGTTCAAGCAATTCTCCTGCCTCAGCCCCCTGACTACAGGCACGTGCCACCATGCCTGGCTAATTTTTTGCATTTTTTTTTTTTTTTTTTCAGAAGTTCGTTTTTTTTTTCTTACCCGGGTGGGGGGCAATGGCGCGATCTCGGCTCACCGCAACCTCCGCCTCCTGGGTTCAGGCAATTCTCCTGCCTCAGCCTCCTGAGTAGCTGGGATTACAGGCACGCGCCACCATGCCCAGCTCACTTTTTGTAGTTTTAGTAGAGACGGGGGTTTCACCATATTGGTCAGGCTGGTCTTGAACTCCTGACCTCGTGATCTGCCCACCTCAGCCTCTCAAAGTGCTGGGATTACAGGCCGTCACAAGACTTTTTATCTTTTTTTTTTTTTTTTTTTAAAACATTTAATTTCTTTTTCTCTACATGAGTGTTTAGAGCTGGGAGCCAGCTACCCTACAAAACCCAAAATGTATAATTTCCTGTTCTGTCACCCATCACACCTGACCTTGGTGGTCTTGGAAGGGAATTGCACATTAATCTCACCTGGGGAGTTTTAGGAAGCCCTGCTCCCCAAAGCCCACCGCAGCCCAATTACAGCTGAATCCCTGAGGATGGGGCCCAGGTGATGTCAAGGTTAGTCTGAGGTCAGTGGTTGGGAGTCAACCAATGTTAATCTCAGTGGGCAGCTCCACCCTGGGCGGGAAACACCTGCCTCCACCCCGTGTCCCCAGGGCCAATCCCAGAGCTCCCTTACCGTCTTATTACCCACGTCCTTTGCAGAAAACACAGGCTGGAAGCAAGTCCTGCTCTGCGGAGGTGAGTGCCAATTCTTGCATCAGTTTCTTCGTCTCTTCTTTATTTTTTATTATTTATTTTATTCAGTCTCCGTCGTAGAGACTGTCAAAAATTGCCAATGCCGACTATATTTCAAGTCGTCTTGGCGGGGTATTGGGAAAAGTTTTCAATTAGCAGTGATCGCGCCTCAGATAAACCTCATTGGCTGCGATACTGCCACTGCGCAAAACTTTGTCTCTTAAGGGAAAAGTAATTTTTTTTCTTTTTTTTCCCCAGATCTGCACTGGGAGAAGTAATTATTGGTTGAGTTTCCACCATAGCCTTTCCCAACCCCTAATGGTTGGTGTGACTTTTGATTTTTTTTTTTTGTTTTTTTTTGGAGATAGAGTCTCACTCTGTCGCCCAGGCTGGAGTGCAGTGGTGGGATCTCTGCCCACTGTAAACTCCACCTCCCGGGTTCAAGCGATTCTTCTGTCTGAGCCTCCCGAGTAGCTGCGATTACAAGCATGCAACACCACACCTGGCTAATTTTTGTATTTTTAGTAGAGATGGGGCTTCACCATGTTGGTCAGGCTGGTCTCGAACTCCTGACCTCAGGTCATCTGTCTGCCTCGGGCTCCTGGAGTGCTGGGATTACAGGTGTGAGCCCACGTGCCTGGCCTAATGTTGTCTTAAAGACTTCTGTTCAAATATAGTTTAGAGGAGCTCAGGAGTTTAAGACCAGCCTAAACAACATGGTGAAATCTGTCTCTACAAAAAATACAAGGCTGGGCGCGGTGGCTCATGCCTGTTATCCCAGCACTTTGGGAGGCTGAGGTGGGTGGATTATTTGAGGTCAGGAGTTCAAGACCAGCCTGGCCAACACGGTGAAACCCCGTGTCTACTGAAAACACAAAAATTAGCGAGGTGTGGAGGTGCATGCCTGCAATCCCAGCTACTGGAATGTTGAGGCATGAGAATGGCTTAAACCTGGGAGGCAGAGGTTGCTTTGAGCTGAGACAGGGCCGCCGCACTCCAGCCTGGGAGACAGAGTGAGACTCCATCTCAAAAAAAAAAAAACAACAAAAAAGGCCAGACTTGGTGGTGGGTCCAAGCTACTTATGGGGTGAGGTAGGAGGATCACCTGAGCCCGGGAGGTGCAGGCTGCAATGAGCTGTGATTCTGCCACTGCTCTCCAGCCTGGATGAGAGGGAGACCCTGTTTTCTTTCTTTCTTTTTTTTTTTTTTTTAAGACGGAGTTTCGCTCTTGTTACCCAGGCTGGAGTGCAATGGCACGATCTCGGCTCACCGCAGCCTCCGCCTTCTGGGTTCAGGCAATTCTCCTGCCTCACCCTCCTGAGTAGCTGGGATTACAGGCACGTGCCACCATGCCCAGCTGATGGTTTTTTTTGTATTTTTAGTAGAGACGGGGTTTCACCATGTTGACCAGGATGATCTCGATTTCTTGACCTCGTGATCCACCCGCCTCGGCCTCCCAAAGTGCTGGGATTACAGGCGTGAGCCACAGCGCCCGGCCCTTCTTTCTTTTTTTTTTTTTTAAATGTAGATGGCTGGGCATGGTGGCTCACACCTGTAATCCCAGCACTTTGGGAGGCTGAGGTGGGTGGATCATCTGAGTTCAGGAGTTCGAGACCAGCCAACATGGTGAAAGCCCATCTCTACTAAAATTGTAAAAATTAGCCGGGAGTGGTGGTGCACACCTGCAATCCTAGCTTCTCGGGAGGCTGAGGCAGGAGAATCACTTGAACCTGGGAGGCGGAGGTTGCAGTGAGCCGAGTTCATGCCACTGTGCTCCAGCCTGGGCCACAAAGTGAGACTCCATCTCAGGGAAAAAAACAAACAAACATGTGGAGTATACTTGAATCACATGTTCTCACTGCAAAAAGGAAAGGCAACTATATGAGGCAGTGGATGTTGATTAGCTTGATTGTGGTAATCATTTCACTGTATCTATTACTTTGACAAGAAAACATTGCTTATATTACTTTAAAAATACTTGAAAAAAGATGGAGACAAGGTCTCCTTGTGTTGCCCAGGCTGGTCTGGAAGTCCTGGGCTCACACCCCCTTCCTGCTCCATCCTAACATTGTGTATATGTTTTTTTTTTTTTTGAGACGGAGTTTCGTTCTCGTTACCCAGGCTGGAGTGCAATGGCGCGATCTCGGCTCACCGCAACCTCCGCCTCCTGGGTTCAGGCAATTCTCCTGCCTCAGTCTCCCGAGTAGCTGGGACTACAGGCATGCACCACCATGCCCAGCTAATTTTTGTATTTTTGGTAGAGACGGGGTTTCACCATGTTGACCAGGACGGTCTCGATCTCCTGACCTCGTGATCCACCCGCCCCAGCCTCCCAAAGTGCTGGGATTACAGGCGTGAGCCACCGCGCCGGGCTACATTGTGTATATGTAATTATCTCTCAAAGCTGAGGAGAGGAGCTGCCCTTCCTCAGGGTGAAGCTGTCCACTTCTACCACCACCTGGGCTTGGCAAGTCGCTTTGTTTTTTCATTTTCCAGCCTGCCTCCCCCTTGTATTTATTTTTATTGAGGCAGAGTCTCACTTTGTCACTCAGGCTGGAATGCAGTGGTGTGATCTTGCCTTACTGCAGCCTCAACTTTCTGGGCACAGGAAACCCTCCTGCCTCAGCCCCCCAAGTAGCTGGAGTTGGGACAGGGTTTTGCCTTGTTGCTCAGGCTGGCCTCTAATTCCCCAGACTTGAGTGATGGGATTACAGGTGTGGGCCACTGTGCCCTGACAATTTTTTTGAGATGGAGTTACACTCTTGTTGCCCAGGCTGGAGTACAGTGGCACCATCTTGGCTCACTGCAACCTCCACCTCCTGGGTTGGAGCGATTCTCCTGTCTCAGCCTCCCAAGTAGCTGGGATTACAGACATGGGCCACCATGCCCAGCTAATTTTGTATTTTTAGTAGAGAGGGTTTTGCCATGTTGGCCAGGCTGGTCTCAAACTCCCGACCTCAGGTGATCCACTCACCTCGGCCTCCCAAAGTGCTGGGATTACAGGTGCGAGCCACCATGCTGGGCCAGATTTTCTGTCTCTTAATTCAGTCTACCTCACATTTCACCACTCGGGGTACAGCATGGCACACAGGCAAATGTTTTCATTTAATGATGGTAACTTGTGAACTGTTCCTTTTTTCCCTAGTTCTTCAGCCTTAACCTAAGGTCTCACACGTGGAGCACTATGACATCACAGTTGGAGTACACTCTGCAAACCCTTCTGGAGCAGCTGAGCGAGGGTGAATTAGGGACTTTCAAATCCATCTTATGGGCTTTTCCCCTAGAAGATGTGCTACAGAAGACCCCATGGTCTGAGGTGGAAGAGGCCAATGGCAAGAAACTGGCAGAAATTCTGGTCAACACATCCTCAGAATGCTGGATAAGGAATGCGACTGTGAAGGTCTTTGAAGAGCTGAATCTCCCAGAATTGTCTGAGATGGCAAAGGCGGAGTTGCTGGGTGAGTAGAACATGGGGTGTCCTGGTCGTTTGTAACAAGGAATGAGCTCTGGCCGGGTGCGGTGGCTCATGCCTGTAATCCTAGCAATTTGGGAGGCTGAGGTGGGTGGATCACATGAGATCAGGAGTTTGAGATTGGCCTGACATGGTAAAACCTCATCTCTACTAAAAAGACAAAAATTACCTGCACCTGGTGGGGTGGTGGGCATTTGCAATCCCAGTTATTTGGGAGGCTGTGGCAGAATTTCTTGAACGTGGCAGGTGGAGGTTGCAGTGAGCTAAGATTGCACCACTGCATTCCAGCCTGGGCAACGTAGCAAGACTCCATCTTTAAAAAATAAAAAAATGCACAAACTAAAGAAAACAAACAAAAATAAATAAAAAATAAAAAAATAAAAAAAGATAGCCTCATGCATATATATACTCATGATTTTAATTTTCCTATTACCTGTTTTGCATTTTCAGCACTTCTAGGAGATGTGGTCTTGCTATATTGCCCAGGCTCTTCACGGGCATAATCACGGTACACTGCAGCCTCAAACTCCTCGCCTTAAACAATCTTCCTGGCCACGTGCAGTGGCTCATGCCTGTAATCCCAGTACTTTGGGAAGCTGTGGCGGGTGAATCATAAGGTCAGGAGATCGAGACCATCCTGGTCAACATGGTGAAACCTCATCTCTACTAAAGTTAAAAAAACAAACAAACAAACAAAAACTAGCCAGGTGTGGTGGTGAGCACCTATAATCCCAGCTACTCGGGAGGCTGAGTCAGGAGGATCCCTTGAACCTGAGAGGTGGAGGTTGCAGTGAGCTGAGATTGTGCCCCTGCACTCCAGCCTGGTGACAGAGCAAGACTCCATCTCAAAAAAAAAAAAAAAAAGAAAAAAACAATAACAAAACAACAACAAAAACACAGGCACACACACACAAAACAACAAAAAACAATCTTCCTGCCTTAGCCTGTTGAGGAGCTGGAGATACAGGTACATGTCCTGTGCTTGGCTCATTTTTTTTTTGAGACAGGATTTCAGTCTGTCACCCAGGTTGGAGTGCAGTGGTGCGATCATGGTTCACTGCAGCCTCCAACCCTGGGCTCCTGTTAACCTCCCACCTCAGCCTTCCAAAATTATTTTTTCTTTTCTTTTGTACAGATAATACTCTTGCCTCAGTCTCCCAAAGTGCTGAGATTACAGGTGTGAGCCACCATGTCTGGCAGCGTTCTTTCTAACAATTTTGTTATAGAATAATTTTATTTCATTTATTATTTGATTTTTATTTTTGAGATGGAGTCTCGCTCCGTGGCCCAGGCTGGAATGCAGTGGTGTGATCTCAGCTCACTACAACCTCCTTCTCCTGGGTTCAAGCAATTGTCCTGCCTCAGCCTCCTGAGTAGCTGGGGTTACAGGCGTGTGCCACCGCACCTGGCTAATTTTTTATATTTTTAGTAGAGACAGGGTTTCACTGTGTTAGCCAGGATGGTCTTGGTCTCCTGACTTTGTGATCCGCCCACCTTGGCCTCCCACCTCAGCCTCCTGGGGTTCAAATCCAGTCTGGGGAACATATCAAGACCCCATCTCTAAATATGTATGTATATATTTGATGCTCTCTTTTCTACAATGTCTGATTCAGGAAGTACAAATTACCATGAGAGGCTTACATCTATATATTTTTACAGAGGACGGACAGGTGGAAGATGCAGATAACTGTGAGCTGGGAGACTCAGACGAGGGCTTGGAGTTAGCAAAGCCAGGTGGGTAAATTCGGTCTTGTGGTCGTGAGTTTGGTGTTTGAGAGCATGCAAGGCTTTGAGAGCGTGCAAGGCGCGTTACTTCTTGCTGGTTTTCTTCATCTCTGGTGCTTTACCCAGTAGTTTTCAGATGAGTATCATCACCAACCTCACTTGTCCTATGGCCTGTCACTGCAGGTGAGAAGGAAGGATGGAGAAACGTGATGGACGAACAGTCTTTGGTCCGGAGGAACAGCTTTTGGCGAGGAGACAATGACAATTTCCACGACCACGTCACTCAGAGAAACCAAAGGTTCATTCCATTCTTGAATCCCAGAAGACCCACGCAGCCATCCCCTTACACGGTGGTTCTGCACGGTCCTGCGGGCGTGGGGAAAACCACGCTGGCCAAAAAGTGTATGCTGGACTGGAAAGACAACAACCTCGGCCCGAAGGCCAGGTACGCGTTCTACCTCAGCTGCAAGGAGCTCAGCCGCCTGGGCCCGTGCAGTTTTGCAGAGCTGATAGCCAAAGACCAGCCAGAATTACAGGATGACATTCCAAACATCCTAGCCCAAGCACAGAGAATCCTGTTCGTGGTCGACGGCCTTGATGAGCTGAGAGTGCCCCCCGGGGCGCTGATCCACGACATCTGCGGGGACTGGCTGAAGCCGAAGCC
>NW_022439638.1:0-8832 GCF_009761245.1 Sapajus apella
CTTTCTGGGGTCCTCCAGTTGAAGAAGGATGCGATGTGCAATAAACCCACCCTGTTGACCTCAAAAGCAGCGGGGAGCCCCAGGCACATGAGCGGGGAGGGGGACTTTGATGTGGCTCCCGTGCATCCACCCACCACCGCGTGGATTGCCAGGCGCAGGACGAGCTTGAGTAGACGCTGGGTTCGCAGAGCCCCTCGAGGCTCCTCGCCATGGGCTACCTGTACCGCCTCGGGCAACCCAGAGAAACCCTTCCTCCTGCCAGGTGAGCTGCAGGCCAGGCGTCAGGCCTGTGTGTGCCCGGGACGGGGATTTCTCCCATCATCCCATAATAACTTTTTTTTTTTTTTAATATATATTATCTTGCAAGATTGTTACATAGGTATACACACGCCATGGTGTTTTGCTGCCTGCATTCCCCACCCCCCTCACCTACATTAGGTATTTCTCCCAGTGTTATCTCTCCCCAATCCCCCCACCCCCTGCTATCCTTCCCCTAGCCTCCCACCCCGCAACAAAACCCCAGTGTGTAATGTTCCCCTCCCTATGTCCATGTGTTCTTATTGTTCAACACTGACCTGTGAGAACATGTGGTGTTTGGTTTTCTGTTCTTGTGTCAATTTGCCGAGAATGATGGTTTCAGATTCATCCATGTCCCTGCAAAGGACATGAACTCAACATTTTTAATGGCTGCATAATATTCCATGGTATATGTGTGCCACATTTTCTTTATCCAGTCTATCATTGATGGGCATTTGGGTTGGTTCCAAGTCTTTGCTATTGTAAACAGTGCTGCAGTGAACATATGTGTGCATGTGTCTGTATAATAGAGCGATTTATAATCCTTTGGGTATATACCCAGTAATGGGATTGCTGGGTCAAATGGTATTTCTATTTCTAGATCCTTGACGAATTGCCACACTGTCTTCCACAATGGTTGAACTAATTTACACTCCCACCAACAGTGTAAATCGTTCTTATTTCTCCACATTCTCTCCAGCATCTGCTGTCTCCAGATTTTTTAATGATCGCCATTCTAACTGGCATAAGATGGTATCTCAATGTGGTTTTGATTTGCATTTCTCTAATGACCAGTGATGAGCATTTTTTCATATGTTTGTTGGCCGCATAAATGTCTTCTTTTGAAAAGTGTCTGTTCATATACTTTGCCCACTTTTTGATGGGGTTGTTTGTTTTTTTCTTGTAAATTTGTTTTTGTTCTTTGTAGATGTTAGAAGGAAAAACATTCCATGCTCACGGTTAAGAAGAATCAGTATCATGAAAATGGCAATACTGCTCAAAGTAATTTATAGATTCAATGCTATCCCCATCAAGCTACCATTGACCTTCATCACAGAACTGGAAAAAAGCACCTTAAACTTTACATGGAACCAAAAAAGAGCAGGCATAGCCAAGACAATCCTAAGCAAAAAAAAAAAAAAAAAAAAAAAAAAGCTGAAAAAATCACACTACCTGACTTCAAACTATACTACAACACTGCAGTAATCAAAACAGCATGGTACTGGTACCAAAACAGAGATATAGATCAATGGAACAAAACAGAGGCCTTGGAAGTAACGCCACACATCTACAACCATCTGATCTTTGACAAACCTGACAAAAACAAGCAATGAGGAAAGGATTCCCTGTTTAATAAATTGTTTTGGGAAAACTGGCTAGCCATATGCAGAAAGCTGAAACTGGACCCCTTCCTTACATTACACCTTACACAAAAATTAAGTCCAGATGGATTAAAGATTTAAACCTGAGACCTACCACCATAAAAACCCTAGAAGAAAACCTAGCAATACCATTCAGGACATAGGCATAGGCAAGGACTTCATGACTAACACACCAAAAGCAATGGCAACGAAAGCCAAAATAGACAAATGGGATCTAATTAAACTTAAGAGCTTCTGCACAGCAAAAGAAACAAGCTTTAGAGTGAACCAGCAATCAACAGAATGGTAAAAAATTTTTGCAAGCTACCCATCTGACAAAGTGCTAATATCCATGTTATTCTAGCCTCATGTTCTGAAGAAACACGAATTTCATGTACAAACGTGGATTTTGCATGTTTTAAATTGTAAATGGGGCTTAATCCAAGAAAGTTGGAATGTGAAGCAGCCTCGCATTGAGTCATGCCCCACCATCCTCCAGGGTAAGCTGAGGAGCAGAGTTAATTGGTTTTCCACAGGTATTTGCCATTTGTCAGATGGGCTGTTCTGGATGTAACTACGTAATTCCTGGGACCCACTGAGAGTCAGCTTCCTTTACGTCTGACAAGGTGTGCTCAGAGTCAAACACCTTGAAGATCTTCATGGAAACAATTTTTGGCCTTTTATCAAGATGTCATTCAGGGTCTGAGCAGTCAAACATGTTGAATTGAGCTGTTAGGTGGATGGGCTTGATGTAAGTTTACAGTATGCATTTGGTCAATAGAGCAAGTAATGATGTTGCAAAATAAAACCTTCTTTAAAAAAGGCAAGTGACTGGGCGTGGTGGCTTATGCCTGTAATCCCAGCACTTTGGGAGGCTAAGGTGGGTGGATCATGAGGTGAGGAGTTCAAGACCCGCCTGGCCAGCATGGTAAAACCCTGTCTCTACTAAAAATACAAAAATTAGCCAGGCATGGTGACATGCGCCTGTAGTCCCAGCTACTTTGGAGGCTGAGGCAAGGGATTTGCTTGAACCCAGGAGGCAGAGGTTGCAGTGAGCCGAAATCCCACCACTGCACTCCAGCCTGGGTGACAGAACAAGATTCCATGTCACAAAACAAAACAAACAAACAAAAAACAGAAAAGCAGTATGAGCTCAAACAATATCCACAGGCTGGGTGCGGTGGCTCACGCCTGTAATCCCAGTACTTTGGGAGGCCGAGGCGGGCGGATCATAAAGTCAAGAGATTGAGACTATCCTGGCCAACATGGTGAAACCCCGTCTCTGCTAAAAAATACAAAAAATTAGCTGGGCGTGGTGACACATGCCTGTAGTCCCAGCTACTTTTGGGAGGCTGAGGCAGGAGAATTGATTGAACCCGGGAGGCGGAGGTTGCAGTGAGCCAAGATCACACCACTGCACTCCAGCCTGGCGACAGAGCAAGACTCCATCTCAAAAAAAAAAAAAAAAAAGAAAAGAACAATATCCACCAGTGACACTTTTAAAAGTTCACGGCTCAAATCTTCCTCACCTGTTGACTCTCTCATCCCCAGTATTCTTCATTCCTCAGAGTGAGCCTCCCTGGGGCCTCTGAGGCACCCTTACAACCAGGCTCAGTTATCTCCCCTGGCTGGAAGAACACAGGAACCATGCTGCACTCTGCTTGGTGCCTCCCTCCAGGGCCCATATTTGCTACCTGTCCCAGCCCCAGTGATGTCATCATTCATGGCCTGGTTGGGTGGCATCTGCCAGACCCATCCACCTTCAATTTACAAGGGAGACTTTATTCTGAATAGAATTTTGTGGGGAGACAGTCTAACACAACGTGTATTAGCTCTTTCTTATCTAACTAGCTGGTCAGTTCCTATCTGTATCTATCCGTCTATCTACCATAGATAGATAGACATCTATCTATCTTCATATCAAAAAAATTCCTCAATCAGAATATTATTCAATGAGCTGCATTTTGTTACAATCATTTATTTTCATGCTTCTTAGCCAGATTTGGGAGGTGGAGACTTCTAAAGCACTGTCTCTCTCTCTTTTAAAATGGAGTTTCACTCTTGTTGCCCAGGCTGGAGTGCAATGATGTGATCTTACCTCACTACAGCCTCTGCCTCCTGGGTTCAAGCAATTCTCCTGCCTCAGCCTCCTGAGTAGCTGGGATTACAGGTGTGCGCCACTACTCCCAGCTAATTTTTGTATTTTTAGTAGAGACAGGGTTTCACCATGTTAGTCAGGCTGGTCTTGAGCTCCTGACGTCAGGTCATCCAACCACCTCAGCCTCCCAAAGTGCTGGGATTACAGGTGTGAGCCATCATGCTCGGCCAGCTCTCATATTTTTACACAAGGTATTCTAGGTTCCTCCTTCACCATTCCAGGTACCATGTTGTTATCTGCAACTTCATCAAGATACGTGATTCCTTCTCCCAGAGTGTGCTATGAAGAATTTGAGATCCAGTATTACCTGTGGTCATTTCATCTGGTGAGTCACTGGGCCCTCTCAGTAGACATAGCCAGTAAATTTATATATTTCTTATATACAAACATCTATACTTTATGTTTCTATATTTCCTTGTGAGTGAGTGTGTGTGTGTGTGTGTGTGTGTGTGTGTGTATAACTACAAGGTCTTCACAATGTCTCTAATTCTAATCCACCCCCTGGAATTCTTTATAGAGTGTTCCTTTCCCACATTTGCAAACGCCTCTTTTAACAGTGAGAAACTGGCTGTCATTCACCTCACTATATTTAACTACGTGTACCTTATGTGCTCATAAAAACCAATTTCATATCCACCCTGTCTGTGTTGACTGCCTGCATCTCATGTTCTCCCAATACCTCCACATACTCAGATGTTAGCTGGCTTGTGGCCAGTGTGCCTCCATGTGGCTCTCTGCCCCCTGTCCTACTCCCTCACTATTGGAATCCTTGGGTGCTGGCGGAGGCACCACTAACACACACCTGCTCTGTCCACTATTTCCCTAGACAAGCAAAGTCCTATGAATGGCCTAGACAAGCAAAGTCCAATGAAATGTCTCACAAATTTTGTTATTATAACAAAGAAAAAAATGCTGCCATTTAAGCTGAAAGGTATATGACTTACCCATTTTCTTCCTACAGACTTGAGGACAATAAACCCCACCCACTGAGGGCCCCTTCTCCAAAAGAGGGAAGCTTTGGAGGCAGGAGCCGTGCCCACTTTCCAAATACAAGGGCTTCTCAAGACAGGTCAAGCAGACAGGATGTTGGCTTGGTTCTTACACTGTTCAGCTGTGCCGCATTCTGGGGACCACGGCAAGAATCTCTTGGCGGTGCATTCTTTGGTTCAACATCCCTCCTTCCCAGTGCCAGATTCAGCACCGCCTGCATGTGATGCTACACAGGCCAGGAGCTCGTTCTGGTCCTGCTACCTGGTGGCATCAGCGACAGAGCTGAAGCTCCTACTTTCCTCCTGCCTCTATGTTGCCTCGATTTCACCAACACTATTGAAAATGCAACTATGAAGTACTTAGTGACAGATCACAGTTTGCAGAATTTTCATAAGATTGTGTCAGGCAGGAACTCTGTGTCAGTTCTGGGATTTTCTGGAACTTAGAGTCCTGAAAATCAAGAGTTTGGGCAGCACAAGGTTCCTACAACTTTCAAACTCCGTCGATGATTCCGAAGGAAAGCTTATATCGAGTTCCTAATATCTGTAACACAAGGAAATGACTTTGAAAAGTCTTCATGAGCACCAAAAAAAAATGCTGTCATCAAGGGTAATCAGCTATGTGGTAGGAACACTGGATGGATGCAGCACCGTGGAAAGCCAGAAAGACAATGAAGGGCAAATGAAGTGCCTGGCTGGTCAAACACCACCCTAGTCCGACTCCACTGTCTATAGACTCTGAAGCACTGCCGATGGCCAAGATGAGCACAGACAGAGGAAAGAGACCAAATCATTCTCGTGCTTGTGGTCGCAGCACACGCCTTCCACTTTCAGAATGTGCTCATGCATTTTTCCTTTTCTTTGTTACATACAAGTTCATCCTGGGATTTGTATGTGGTGTTCAGCCTCGAACATTTAGTTAACCACACAAGTAGTAAGATCCATTCAAAATATTTATTTTATTCATACACTCAGTAATATATAGTATAAGTCAAAACAAACAAATAAGCTCAAATACAATTTGAAATTCAAGTCAGAGGTCTCTCTCATTTTTTTTTCTGTGACGGAGTTTTTTCTTGTTTCCCAGCCTGGAAGGCAATGGTGCTATCTCGGCTCACTGCAACATGCAACTCACAGGTTCAAGTGATTCTCCTGCCTCAGCCTCCCAAGTAGCTGAGATTACAGACGTGCACCACCATACCCGGCTAATTTTGCATTTTTAGTAGATACGGGGTGTCATCATGTTGGTCAGGCTGATCTCAAGCTCTTGACCTCAAGTGATCCACTCACTTCGGCCTCCCAAAGTGCTGGAATTACAAGGCGTGAGTCACCACACTCGGCCTATCAAATTATCAAAAGTCAGTTTATTACAGTATTTAATATTAAAAATGTAATATTTAAAAAAGTAGTAGAGGCTGGGCATGGTGGCCCATGCCTGTAGTCCCAGCACTTTGGGAGGCTGAGGTGTGTGGATCACAAGGTCACATGTTTGAGACCAGCCCGACCAACATTGTGAAACCCCACCTCTATTAAAAATAAAAAATTAGTTGTGTGTGGTGGCACCTGCCTGTAATCCCAGCCACTCAGGTGGCTGAGGCAGGAGAATCACTTGAAACTGGGACGTGGAGGTTGCAGTGAGCTGAGACTGTGCCACTATATTCTGGCCTCGCGAAAGAGCGAGACTCCATCTCAAAAAAAAAAAAAAGTAGCTAGAGACTATAATATTCCAATTTATGACAGATTAAAAAATCCATGTTGTTGTCCATGACACTTTTTAATGAGAAATTTCATTAACTATAAGAACACATTATTTTCTATAGATTTATATTTCCTTCCCAGATTTTCTTATATGAATTGCTATTTTGGATATTTTACAGTAGAGGTAAATAGGCCGGATGTGGTGGCTCACACCTGTAGTCACCACTTTGGAAGGCTGAGGTGGGCGGATCACGAGGTCAGGAGTTCAAGACCAGCCTGGCCAACATGGTGAAACCGTGTCTCTACTAAAAATACAAAAAATTAGCTAGGCATTGTGGTGCATGCCTGTAATTCCAGCTACTTAGGATGCTGAGGCAGGAGAATTGCTTGAACGGGGGAGGCGGAGGTTGCAGTGAGCTGAGATTGCACCACTGCATTCCAATAGGGGTGACACAGTGAGACTCTTTCTTAGAAAAAAAATATATTAGCAGTAAATAAAATACTTAATAATACTTAATTGCAATTTGTTGGAGCTACTAAAAGAACTAGAGAAGCAAGAGCAAACAAATCCCAAAGCTAGCAGAAGACAAGAAATAACCAAAATCAGAGCTGAACTGAAGGCGATAGAGACACACAGAGAAAAAAAAAACATTCAAAAGATCAATGAATCCAGGATCTGTTTTTTGAAGAAAAAAAAAAAAATACATAGACTTCTAGCTAGACTAATAAAGAAGAAAAGAGAAGACTCAAATATTAACACAATCAAAAACAATAAGGGGAAAATTACCACTGACCCCACAGAAATACAAACAACAATCAGAGAATATTATAAACACTCTATGCACATAAACTAGAAAATCTAGAAGAAACGAATAAATTCCTGGAAACATACACTATCCCAAGACTGAACCGGGAAGAAATTGAATCCCTGAATGGACCAAGAACAAGTTCTGAAATTGAGGCAGTAATAAACAGCCTTACTAACAACAAAAAAAAAAAGCTCAGAATCAGATGGATTCACAGCTGAATTCTATCAGATGTAGAAAGAAAAGCTGAACTACTTCAAAAAATTGAAAAGGAGAGATTCCTTCCTAACTCATTCTATGAGGCCAGCATCATCCTGATACCAAAACCTGGCAGAGATACAACAGAAAAAGAAAACTTTGGGCCAATATCCTTGATGCAAGAATCCTCAACAAAATACTAGCACATCTAATCCAGCAACACATCAAAAAACTCATGCACCATGATCAAGCAGGCTTATTTCCTGGGATGCAAGGTTGGTTCAACATCTACAAATCAATAAATGTGATTCATCACATAAACAGAACTAAAGACAAAAGCCACATGATTATCTCAATAGATGCAGAAGAGACTTTTGATAAAATTCAACATTTTTTCATGTTAAAAGCACTCAATAAACTAGGTATTGAAAGAACATGCCTCAAAATAATAAGAGGCTTATATATATGACAAACCCACAGCCAACATCATACTGAATGGGCAAATTCTGAAAGCATTCCCCTTGAAAACTGGCACATGACAAGGATGTCCTCTCTCACCACTTCTATTCCACATAGTATGGGAATTTCTGGCCAGGGCAATCCGGTAAGAGAAAGAAATAAAGGGCATCCAAATAGGAAGAGAGGAAGTCAAACTATCCCTGTTTGCAGATGACATGATTCTATATCTAGAAACCCCGTCATTTCAGCCCAAAAGTTTCTTAAGCTGATGAGTAACTTCAGCAAAGTGTCAGAATACAAAATCAATGTGCAAAAATTGCTGGCATTCCTATACACCAACAACAGTCAAAGTGAGAGCCAAATCGTGAATGAACTCCCATTCACAATTGCCACAACATGAAGAAAATACCGAGGAATATAGCTAACTAGGGAGGTGAAAGATCTCCACAAGGAAAACTACAAGTCATTGCTCAGATAAATCAGAGATGACACAAACAAAGGAAAAACATTCCATGCTCATGGATAGGAAGAGTCAATATCATTAAAATAACCATACTCCCCAAAATAATGTATAGATTCAATGCTATTCCCATTAAACTATCACTGACATTCTTCACAGAATTAGAGAAAACTACTTTAAAATTCATATGGAACCCAAAAAGACCCCGAATAGCCAAGGTAATCCTAAGCAAAACCAGCAAAGCTGGAGGCATCATGCTACCTAACTTCAAACTGTATTACGCTGCTACAGTAACCAAAACAGCGTGATTCTGCGTAAGAATGGAAGCATAGACCAATGGAACAGAATAGAGAACCTATAATAGAGAACCTATAACAAAGACAACACACCTGCAACTATCTGATCT
>NW_022439639.1:0-7245 GCF_009761245.1 Sapajus apella
ATATTTAAAATGTTTAAATACATTTAAAATATTTAAAATGTTTAAATATATTTAAAATGTTTAAATATATTTAAAATATTTAAAAATTACACACACACTCACACACACACACACACACACATATCTCATGCTATCTCACTCCATCTCACCCAAGACATAAATAATCACTTTGTTCAGCATATCTGCACTGTATACACTATTCAGCCATAACTTACTTCATAGCCATCTCAGTTACCAGGTCAACTGCCTCAGAAAACTTACAATCATGGCAGAAGTTGATGCCGGAGCAGGCCCATCATGTGCCAATGTAGGTGATGAGGGAGGGGAGGTGCCACACACTTTTAAATGACCAGATCTTGCAAGAACTCACTGACTATCATGAGGACAGTACCAAGAGGATGGTGCCAAACCATTTATAAGAAATCCACCCCATGATCCAGTCACCTCCCACTCGGCCCCACCTCCAACACTGGAGATTACAATTCAACATGAGATTTTGGTGGGAACACAGATACAAACCACATTAGCCCTCATGTATCAATAGTAACCTTGAATATAAATGAGTTCTCCACTCAAAAGATATAGACTAACTTAATGGATTTTCTTTAATGACCCAACTATATGTAGCCTATGGAAATTCAAAGTGAAGGAACAGAATTTTAAAATTCCAAGCAAACCAAACCAAAAGCAAGCAAGAGCAGCTGTATCCATATCAGATAAAAGAGACTGTAAGTCAAAATATTAAAAAGACACAAAGAACGTTGTTACATAATAACAGGGTCAATTCAGCAAGAGGATATAACAATTCTAAATATATATGCAAACAACATCAGAGAACTCAGATATTTATACTAAGTATTACTAGATCTAAAGGTGAAGATTGACTCTAACGCCATAATAGTGAGAAACATCAACACAGCAGCATTAGACAGGTCATCTAGATAGACAATAAACAAAGAAACAATGGACTTAAATTGCAATGTAGACGAAGTGGACCTAACACACCTCTAAAGACCATTTTATCCAACAGGTACAGAATATACATTCTTCTCATCAGGACACGGAACATTTTCCAGGATAGATCATTTAGGCCACAAAACAAGCCTCATCAAATTTTTAAAGTACAAAATTATATCAAGTATCTTCTGAAGCCACAATGGAAAACTAGAAATTAATAGCAAGAGGATCTTTGGAAACTACAAATACATGGAAATTAAACAACATGCTCCTGAACAACCATTGAATCAATAAAGAAATTAAGATGGAAATCAAGGCCAGGCATGGTGGCTCATGCCAGTAATCCCAGCACTTTGGAAGGTTGAGGCTGAGGAGCACTTGAGGCCAGGAGCTCGAGACCTGCCTGGCCAACATGGCGAAACCCTGTCTCTACTAAAAATACAAAAATTAGCCCCACATGTTGGCGCACCCCTGTAGTCCCAGCTACTCAGGTGGCTGAGGCAAGAGAATTGCTTGAGCCTGGGAGGCAGAGGTTGTAGTGAGCCTAGATTGCACCACTGCACTCTAGCCTGGGCAACAGAGCAATACTCTGTCTCAAAAACATAAAAAAATAAAACACACAAAAAGATGGAAGTAAAAAAAATTCACAAAACAATAGTAATTGAAACACAACATACTAAAACTATGGAATGTAACAAAAGCAGTACTAAGAGGAAAGTTTATAGCAATAAATGCCTATGTCAAAAAAGCAGAAAAATCTCAAATAAACAGCTCAAATAAAATACTACACCTCAAGGGACTAAAAATAGCAGGAACAAACCAAGCCAAAAAATCTGTATAAGAAAAAAATAAAGATCAGAGCAGAACTAAAACATAGATACTAAAAAAAATAAGGACCAAAAAAAAAAGTTGGGATTTTTTAAGCTAAACAAAATTGATGAACTGCTAGTTAGACTAAGCAAGAAAGAAAGAGAGAAGACCCAAACAAAATCAGAAATGAAAAAAGACACATTACAATAGTTACCAGAGAAATACAAAAGATCATCAGAGACTACTATAAAAAAACTACGTGCTAACAAATTGGAAAGCCTGGAAGAGATGAATAAATGCCTGAACACATACAACCTACCAAATGGAACAGTATCTGTTAAAAAAACTTTAACAGATCAATAAGGAGTAACAAAATTAAATCAGTAATAAAAAGTCAACAAGAAAAAGCCCAGGACCAGGTGACTGTACTGCTGTATTCTACCGAACTCAGAGAAACTAACACAAATTCTTCTCAAACTATTCCATAAAATTTAAGAGAAAATTCTTCCTAACTCACTTTATGAAGTCAGCATTGCCTTGATACAAAAACCAGAAAAAGATACAACAAAAAAGAAAACTACAGGCCAAAACCTCTGATGAAAATTGATGCAAAAATCCTTAACAAAATAGTAGCAAACCAAATTCAAAAAACATTTAAAAAGATCATTCACCATGATCAAGTGGGATACACCTCAAGGACGTAAAAACGATTCAATGTCCAGAAATCAATAAATGTGATACATCACATAAACAGTACCAAGGACAAAAACCATTGATTATCTCAATAGATGCTTAAAAAGCTTTTGATAAAATTTAACATGCTTGCATCATAAAAATCCTCAACATATTACACATAGAAGAAACATACCTTAATACAATAAATGCTACAGATGACAAACCCACAGCTATACTGAATGGGGAAAAGTTGAAAGCTTTTCCTCTAAGATCTAAAATAGGACAAGGATGCCCACTGTCACAACTCTTATTAACATAGTATTAGAAGTCATGTTAGGCCATTCCTCCATTGCTTAAAGCAATACCTGAGGATAATTTATAAGGAAAAGATTTTGGTTCACAGTTTTGCAGGCTGTACAGGAAGCGTGGCACCAAATATCTGCTCAGCTTCTCATGAGGCCTTGGGGTGCTTACAGTCATGGCAGAGGGCAAAGGGGGAGCCAGTTTCTCCCAAGGAGAAGGCAGGAACAAGAGGGGTCAAGGGAGATGCCGCATACTTTTAAGCAACCAGATCTCTTGAGAACTCACTATTGTGAGAACAGCACCAAGCCATGAGCGATCTGCCACCATGATCCAATTACCTCCCACCAGGCCTCATCTCCAACACTGGGGTTTACATTTCAACATGATGTTTGGGTGAAACATATCTAAACTATATCATTTTGTACTTGGCTCCCAAAATCTGATGTCCTTCTCACATTTCAGAATACAGTCATCCCTTCTCAATAGCCCCCAAAATCTTAACTCATTCCAGCATTAACTCAAAAGTCCTAAGTCCAAACTCTCATGTGAGACTCAAGCAAATTTCCTTCCATCTATAAACCTGTAAAATCAAAGGTGATTTATTTATTTTTAGACGCAGTACAGGCATTGGGTAAACATTTCTGTTCCTAAAGGGAAAAGATGGCCAAAAGAGAGGGACAACAGGCTCCACACAAATCTGAAACCCATCAGGACAGTTATTAAATTTTATTTCCAAAATAATCTCCTTTGACTCCATGTCCCAAATCCAGGGCACAATGGTACAAGGGGTGGGCTCCCAAAACCCTGGGAAGCTCTGCCCTTGTGGCTCTGCAGGTTAAATCCCCCACAGCTGCTCTTACAGGTTGGAGTTAAGTGCCTGCAGCTTTTCCAGGCACAGGGTACAAGCTGCCAGTGGATCTACCATTCTGGAATTCTGGAGAACAGCGGCACTCTTCCCATAGCTCCACCAGAAAGTGCCCTGTTGGGGATTCTGTGTGGGGCCTCCAATCCCTTTTTTTCCCTTGGCACTGCCCTAGTGGAGGTTCTCGGTGAGGGCTCTGCCCTTGCATTCTGCCTGGGTACCCAAGATTTCTCATACATTCTCTGAACCCTAGGCAGAAACTGCCAAGCCTCCTTTATTGTGGTACCTTGCTCACCTACAGGCTTAACACCATGTAGAAACCACCAAAGCTTATGGCTTGTACCCTCTGAAGCAGTGGCCTGAGTTGTATCTGGGGCCCTTTGTGCCAAGCCTAGAGCCAGAGCAGCCCAGATACAAAGAACAGTGTCCAAAGGCTGCACAGGGAAACAGGGCCCTGGGCCTGGCATTCCTTCCTCTTAAGTATCTGGGCACGTGATGGGATGGGCTGCTGTGAAGATCTCTGAAATGCGAGGCCTTTTTCCCATCGTCTTGGTTATGAGCAACTGGCTCCCTTTTTGCTATGCAAATCTCTCTAACAAGCAGTTACTCTGCTTGGATTCTTCTCCCGAAAACAGGCTTTTCTTTTCTACTATATGGCCAGGTTGTAAATTTTCCAAAGTTTTATTCTCTGCTTCCCTTTTAAATATAACTTGAAATTTTAAGTCATGTCCAGCATCGAGTTAGGTTGCTAGAAGCAACCAGGCTATGTCTTAAATGCTTTCCTGCTCAGAAATTTCTTCTGCCAGATACCCTAAGTCTAAACTACCACAAATCCCTAGGGTTTGACACAATATAGCCAAATTCTTTGCTAAGACATAATAAGGATGACCTTTGCTCTAGTTCCCAATAAGTTCCTCACTTGCATCTTGAGACCTCCTCAGCCTGAACTTCACTGTCCATATCACCATCAGCATTTTGGTCACAGTCATTTAACCAGTCTCTATGAAGTTCCAAACTTTCCCTCATCCTCTTGTTCTTCTGAGCCTTCCAAATTCTTCCAACTTCTGCCTTTTACCAAGTTCCAAAGTTGCATTCACATTTTGAGGTATCTTTATAGCAATGCCCCATTCCTCAGTATCCATTTTCTGTATTAGGCCATTCCTCTATTGGTATAATAAAATATCTGACACTGGGTAAATTTATAAATAAAAGAAGTTTAATTGGCTCATGGCTCTTCAGACTGTCCAAGAAGCATGATGTCCAGGGCATCTGCTTGGTGTCTGGCTAAGCCTTAGGCTGCTTTACAATCATGATGAAAAGAAGGTGACAGCTTTTCACATAGCGAGAGTGAAAATAAGGAGCAGGAGAGGTGCCACATACTTTTAACCAAATCTCTGGATAGCTCATTATCATGAGAATAGCACCAAGCCATTAAGGATCTGCCCTGATAACTCTAACACCCTATCAGACCCCATCACAGTTTAACATGAGAGTTGGGTAGGACAAATATCTAAACCATATCATATAAACAGAACAATCAGGCAAGAAAAAGAAATAAAAGGCATCCAAACAGGAAAGGAAGATGTCAAATTGTCACTTTTAACAGATGACATGATTTTTATATACAGAAATACCTAAAGATTCCACCATAAAACTGTTAGAACTGCTCAAAAAATTTAATAAAGTTGTGGCATACAAAATTAACATAAAAAAATCAGTAGCATTTCTATACACCATTAAAGAAGTAGCAGGGAAAAAAAAAATCAAGAAAGCAATCCCATTTAAATAGCTATAAGAAAAAGTAAAATGCCTAAAAATAAATGTAATTATGAAGGTGAAAGATGTCTATAAGGAAAATTGTAAAACATTGATGCAATAAATAGAAGAGGATAAAAAAAAATGAAAGAGCATCTCATGCTCACTGACTGGAAGAATTAATATTGTAAAAATGAACATACTACCTAAAGCAAAATATAGTTTCAATGTAATCACTATCAAAATACCAAAAATATTATTAGAAACATCTTTTAAATCCATACAGAACCACAAAAGAACCCAAATAGTCAAAGCTACTCTGAGCAAAAAGAGACAAATTGAAGGCATCACACTACCTGACTTCAAAATATACTACAAAGCTATAGTAACTAAAATAGCATATTATTGATATGAAAACAGACATATAGACCAATGGAACAGAATAGAGAACCCAGGAATAAAGCTATGCACTTACAGTCAACTCATTTTCTACAAAGGTGCCATGAACATACATTGAGGATAGAAGAGTCTCTAAAAATGGTGCTAGGAAAACTAAATCTTTATGTGCAAAGAAATAAAACTAGGCCCCTACCTCTCAAAAATCAATGGAAAATGCATTAAAGACTTAAATGTAAGACTTGAAACTATAAAACTACTAAATGAAAACACAGGAGAAATGCTCTAGGACATTGCTCTAGCCAAAGATTTTATGGCCACAATCTCAAAAGCACAGGCAACAACAACAAAAAATAGACAAATGGAACTATATTAAATGAAAAGCTTCTGCCCTGCAGAAGAAACAATCAATAAAATGAAAAGACAACTTTTTGAATGAGAGAAAATATTTGCAAACTATTCCTTTAACAAGAAACTAATATCCAAAATATGCAAGAAACTCAAACAATTCAATGGCAAAGAAACAAATAATCTTATTAAAAATTGGGCAAAAAATCTAAATAGACATTTCTTAAAGATGACATATAAGCAGGCAACAAACATGAAAAAAATAATGCTTAACATCATTAATCATAAGGAAATGTAAATCAAGACCAGAATGAGAGATGATTTTACCCCAGATAGAATGCTAATTATCAAAAAGACAAAAAATAACAAACATTGTCAAAGATGCAAAGAAAAGAGAACTATCATATATTGCTGGTGGGGATGTAAATTAGTACAGTCGTTATAAAAAAAAAAAGTATACAGATTTCTCACAAAGCTAAAAATATAACTACTACATGATCCAGCAATTCCACTATTCAGTTTATCCAAAGGAAATGAAATCAGTGTATCAAAGGAATAACTACACCTTGATGGGTACTGCAGCACTATTATAATAGCTAAGAAATGAAATCAAGTTAAGTGTCCATCAGTGGATGAATAAAGAAAATATGGTATAAATATACAATGGAATACTATTTAGCCATAAAAAGAATAAAACCCTGTGATTTGCAGCATGGAGAAACTGGAGGCCATTATGTTAAGTGAAATAAGCGAGGCACAGAAAGAGAAATACTGCATGTTCTCATTCTTATGTATGAGCTAAAAACAAAAAGTGGATTTCATGGGGATAGAGTACAGGGATAGTTACCAGAGCCGGGGAAGGGATGGGAGAATGAAGTGACATTAGTTAATAGGTTAAAACATACAGTTAGGTAAAAGGAATAAGCTCTGGTGTTTGATAACATAGTAGGGTGACTATATTAACAAAATATTTCATACTTCAAAATAGCTCATAAATAATATTTAAAATGTTCCCACATAAAACAATGATAAATGTTTCAGGTGATGAATATTCTAAAGACCCTGATTTTATCATTACACATTGTACCCATATATCCAAATGTCACGTTACTATAAGTATGTATAAATATTATGTATCA
>NW_022439639.1:7345-8830 GCF_009761245.1 Sapajus apella
GTTACTATAAGTATGTATAAATATTATGTATCAAAAAAATTTATAAGCTAAAAAAAGAAATATGAATGATGATGTGCTGGACTTTTTTCTGAATACTTTACATTAAGTTACTCAACTTATATTAATTTACTTGATCTTCATTTTAGAAAAGGAATCTGAAGTAAAGAGATTTTAGGGAGGAGGATCCAAGATGGCCGTTTAGGAACAGCTCAGGATTGCAGCTCCCAGTGAAAGCGCAGAGGGTGAGTGAACGCCGCATTTTTATTGCCCACAGACTAGGAAATTCCCAGGCAGAGGAGCTCCACAGGTCACCAGCGCGGCTGTTTTGGCCAGCGCGGCTGTGCCGGCTGGCGCCGCTGCTTTGCCCCGCGCAGCTGTTTGTCGGCGCCCCAGAGCAGCGGTTCTCCATACAAAACACACCAGTCCTGGAGCCCTTTTGGCTGATGATTGGAGCCACGGGAAGTCGCCCATTCATCTGTTTAAAAAGGGGACTGAACAGGGAACCAGGACAGTAGATTCCAGGGCAAAAAAGAAAAAAAAAAAGCGCCACAAACCTCAGTGCCGCTGTTTAGGCCAGGACAGTGAGTGGCCGCAGGGGAAAACAGACAGACCCCGGCGCCTCTTCAACAGGCAACTGGAACACAAACTTAAAAAAGCCTCTGAGGCAGGGAGCGAGGTGATCAGGCTCGGCTGGTCCCACCCCCACAAAGGAACAGCAATCAGAAACTCTGGATGGAGAGTTTCACAGCCAGCGCAGCTGAACCCCGGACGGTCCAGCTCTGTGGGGGAGGGGCGTCCGCCATTACTGAGGCAGCCCGCCATGGCGGAGATAGTCAGCCAATGCTGAGGCAGCCCGCCCTTGCCAAGGCAACCCGCCATTGCTGAGGCAGCCCGCGAATGCCAAGACAACCCGCCACAGCAGAGACACTCCGCCTCAACAGAGGCGGGCCACCATCACCAAAGCAGTTCTAACTATACCCATATAAACAAGACTGCAGGGAAGTTCACTCGACAGCTAGGTGGAGCCCACAGCAGCTCAGCAAAGCCTCTACAGGCCGGCAGTCACTAGGCTGCCTCCATGCTGGGCAGGGCAGGTCTGAAGGAAAAAAAAAAAGAAGGCGGCAGCACAACGGAAACTCATAAATAAAGACCTAAATCCCTGGGACAGAGCACCTAGGAACAAAAAGCAGTTTATGAGTTCTGCTGCAGCAGACCTAAACGTACCTGCCCAGAAGCTCTGAATGAACAACAGAGCTCACAGCTCACCATTTGAGCTCCTATAAAGAAGAGACCATCTCCTCAAGCAGCTCCCTGACCCCTATATATCCAAAGAGACACCTCATAAAAGAGAGATCAGATTGACACTAGGCGGGTATCCTTCTGGGACAAAGATAGCAGAAGAAGAAAACTGGTAACAACACTTACTGTTCAGCAGCTGCTGCAGGTGAACCCCAGGCAAGCAGGGCCTGGAGTGAACCTCAGCAG
>NW_022439640.1:0-255 GCF_009761245.1 Sapajus apella
GGTGGCTCACGTCTGTAATCCCAGCACTTTGGGAGGCCGAGGTGGGCGGATCACGAGGTCAAGAGATCAAGACCATCCTGGCCAACATGGTGAAACCCCATCTCTACAAAAAAAATAAAAAATAAAAAGAAGAAAAAGAAGAAAAAAAAAGACAGGTAGATCTAGGATGCTAATCCAGATGTATTTTATATATAAAAAAAAATCAAATCAGGCTCTTTTAGCCACTCTCACACACATACACACAGGCACACGTGT
>NW_022439640.1:355-8830 GCF_009761245.1 Sapajus apella
GGCACGCACCACCATGCCCAGCTAATTTTTTGCATTTTTAGTAGAGACGGGGTTTCACCGTGTTGACCAGGATGGTCTTGATCTCTTGACCTCGTGATCCACCCACCTCGGCCTCCCAAAGTGCTGGGATTACAGGCTTGAGCCACCGCGCCCGGCCCTGATTTTTTTTTTTTTAAATCTTGAACCTTAGTTTTCTCTCCTGTCCTTGGAGATACAATATTATTTATCTTAGAAGGCTGTTGGGAAAGTGAAAGAGCTGTCTGAGAGATAATAGTAAAACACCCAGTCACCCATTCATTCATCCATTCACCCATCCACCCATCCATCCATCCATCCATGCAATCATTAGAATAACCGCTGAATGCTTTTATTTATATGTCGTGCTCATATAATGAGTACGACACCGGGGCAGAGAAGAAGAGACATGAGGACGTCCTACAAGGTGCAGAGACTTGGGAGACAGTGGGGGGCTGTCAGGTCATATTATTATCATCCTTTAAGAGACACTATGGGGCCTTCGTTTCACCCCTTGCATAGCCTTATGACCTGGGCTGTTCTTCCCCAGAAGCTGTCTGGCTCCTTTGAGAGACAATGTCTTCCTCTGGCCACAGGTTCAACCAAGTCATCCGTTGGCATCTTTAAACCAGGCCTTAAAATTGTGGATTAAGGGTAGCCTCATCCTTTAGCTATGCTATCTCCTTTAATCCCCTGCCCTCGGGGAGAATAGGTCCTGTTATTATCTTCATTTTACAGATGAGGAAATAGGTTCAGGGAGGCTAAGTGTCTTGCTCAAGGTCACCGAGCGGGTGTGTGGGATGGGTTCCCAGGCTGTTTGTTTCTTCAGCCTCTGCCATATTCGTGTTTTATGGGGGTCAAAGCAAAGAAGATTCTCCTGGACTAGAGTCAGGAGATCAGGTCCTAATTCTGACGTTCACTGGTCTCCCATCCTCAGCAACTGATGACATAAATGTTCACTGCGTCTTTGCAATCCGCACGGTATCAGCGCCTTACACCCCTGCTCCCCGCGGCATTCACCGTGATCCTGACACATCCTCGTCTTGCCTCCACTTCAGAAAGAAAGTAAGAGGTGCATGAATGTTGAGTCGTGTGATAGAGTCACAACTAGACCCAGGTCTTCTGGATTCCAGAGGCCAAGTTCTGTGCAGCTGTGTGATTTGAACAGGTTTATAAAATGCACCTAACTTTTAAAAAAATCCAAAATGTGTCCCCAAAAGGTAAAACAAATGTTCTCTTGAATCTCCCTCCTCAGAAACAAACCTGTCGCCAATTTCTTCAGGTCATTCCATGAATTTTCTATATGTGGAATGTACATATATACACGTGTGTACATAATACGTCTATAATGTGTGTATACGTAGATACGCCTAAATCCGTTTCACTATCAGAAACTATACAGTTCTTCAGCGTACCGTTTTAACTTAATGTAACTGAGAGATTCTTCCCTGTCACACACACAGATAAGAGTTTTTTCCTTGAACAATGGAATAGCATTCCATTGTAGAGACGCATCATGCCTTATTTACCCGTCTTCCCTCTGCTGAGGGACCTTGGGTTACTTCCAATGTGGGGGTCACCCCAAGCAGGGAGCCTGAGCCTTTCACCATCAATAACACTCTGTTTCTAGCTCTGCATCTAAGTTTCACACATCCGCACTAGATATTCTCATTTTCCAACGCTCCAAGCTACGCAGCGCTTTCTATCTCTTGGACATTATCCAGAGCCCACGGAGGTGCAGAGGGACCCAGGCTGGATCCCATGCCCGGCTTGACAATGCTCCAGCGACATGATCTAGGCCCAGCAAGGCTTTCTCTGCAGACCTCAATTTGCCCACAGCGAAGCAGGATGGTGCTTCCGAGCCCCACCCTCTGCGGAATTTTGGAAAGTCCCCCTGCGGTGGGTTCCCAGGAAGGCCTCTGGACAGGCAAAATGAGCCAAGCCCCTGCCTCAGGGCTCCTACGACCCCTCCCAGCACTTCTCCACCAGGCAAGCCATGCCTGAGCTTGAGAGCTTAGGGAAGCAAGTCACATGCCTCCGTGGGGCTTCCTGCCCTTCTAGGGGAGCTCTAGGGGGGGCTTTGGGCCCGTCAGAAACACACGGGGAGGTGTCCCATGGCCTCCCAAACATGACCGCAGTCCCGCCCTGTCCATTCTCCCCCCAGCCCTACTTACCATAAGGACTCTCCACTGGAGCCCCAAGGGGCGCGTTCACACTGACCATGGCCAAGTCCACCCAGCCGGAGACCCGGGGGCATGGAGGAGCAGGGGCCCGCACACAGCAGCAGCAGAGCCACCAGGAGCCAGTCCACCAGGAAGGCGGTGAGTGTGGCCAGCTGCCACCGCCCGGTTATCTTATTGATTCTTCTAATCACCCAAGGTGGGTGGATACGTTAAAGAGTAACCAGTCACTTAGGGAACCTGTGGCTGGGGACTGCTGCTGTCTCCATGACAATGGCGACCTGGCCAGATCTGAGGTCCACTCGGGCCCCAGTTCTGCACTATGGGGTTAGGGGAACTGAGAGCCAGATGTACAGGGACATCAGCCCCCCAATTTGAGGACAGGGCCGGAGCAGAAGGAGCTGGGGAGGTGAGAGTCCAACCTGGGTTGGGTTTTATGGCTCCAAACTATGGGTGTGTCACCATGCAGGAAGTAGTGGGAAAGCTGAGGGAGGGGCAGAGGAGAAAAGGAGGGTGGAGAACTGTGTTTATTGAGTGCCTACTGGATGCTGGGAGTTGCATACGGGTGTTATCACATTTAACTGAAACCTTGAGATGAAGAGACTGAAGCACAGAGAGAAATTGCAGGCCTGGAGTCTCACCGCTAGTCCATAGAGGTGTTATCTTCCTTTCATCTAACATATTTATTGAGCACCTACTATGCGCCAGGCCTCGTGCTAGACTCTGGTGATATGGAAATAAGCAAGGTAGAGATGTACCCCCAAAACCTGTGGACTAATGGAGGAGACGGACCTTAATCAGATCGTCATTCAAAGACAGTGTTACAAACTGGTGGTTGATTTGAGGGATTGGGAAACCCTGGTCTGCCTCCAGGCCAGTGGGCCAGAGTCATCCTGTCTGGCCCCTCCTCTGGTCTCCTTCCCCCTTCTAAATTCAACCTGCTGCTGAAACCTGCACGCCCTGTTTTAGCTCCCCAGCATGTTAGACACCTGCCACCTGGCTTTTTTTTTTGGAACAGCCCCATTTCTTTTGTCTCAATTTTGGATCTCACCAGCTGTTTGAGGATTCTGAAATCGAGGTCATTTATCCTGTTAGAGAGAGCTCAAATGAGAAGCAGTGAAACAAACTCTCTCAGAAAAATCAGTAACTCCAGCTCCACTATTTTCTTGCTGTATGTTTTTTGGTAAATTATTTCATCTCATTATAGCGATACCTAGCTCATAGTTTGCCCCGCCTCTAAAATAGCTAATTGATATATTCCTCCTCTTTCCCCCTAGTCTCTTTTTTCAGCTTAATCAACCACCCTAGAGGGACCTTCAGCCCCTATTGATGGACATGGGTTGTATTAAAACGTCCTTTCTTTTGTAAAACAACAGTGATAATAAATGTTAGGTTTTTTTAATTTAAAGTATTAATATTCTTGGTCGGGTGTAGTGGCTCATGCCTGTAATCTCAGCACTTTGGGAGGCAGAGGAGGGTGGATCACTTAAGGTCAGCAGTTCAAGACCAGCCTGGTCAACATGGTGAAACCCCATCTTTACTAAAAATACAGAAATTAGTTGGGCATGGTGGCGAGCATGTAATCCTAGCTAGTCGGGAGACCGAAGCAGGAGAATTGCTTAAATTCAGGAGGCAGAGGTTGAAGTGAGCTGAGATCGCACCATTGCACTCTGGCCTGGGTGACAGAGCAAGACTCGGCCTCAAAAAAAAAAAAAAAAGTATTAATATTTTTATATGGGGAGGGGGAGGTTTGCTAACCCTATGCCAATTTCCCAAAATGTTCTGGAAGTTTAAGTGGCATGTGACCCCCTGCATGAAGTGGCATCATGAGGTTATGTAACTAGGAAGGAGCTGACACAGAACTGGAATTCAGCATCATCTGACCCCAAAGTCTGTGCTATTTCAATGGGTCCCACATTGCCTTCCTGAGCACCAGGATAATGAGAATGACAACCACTGGCATTTATGAACTGTTTAGTTTGTCAGCATTCTATGCTCTTAATGTCATTGAATTGTCACAGTCAGTATTCCCATTTTACGGATGTAAAAACTGAGGCTCAAGTAGCTTCATTTGAATCTGTTCTTTTTTTTTTTTTTTGAGACAGTTTCACTCTTGTTGCCCAGGCTGGAGTGCAATGGGGCAATCTCAGCTCACTTCAACCTCTGCCTCCTGGGTTCAAGCAATTCTCCTGCCTCAGCCTCCTGAGTAGCTGGGATTACAGGCTTGCACCACCACACCCGGCTAATTTATTATTTTCAGTAGTGATGGAATGTCACCATGTTGGTCAGGATGGTCTGGAACTCCTGGTCTCATGTGATCCACCTGCCTCAGCCTCCCAAAGTGCTGGGATTACAGGCCTGAGCCACCGCACCAGGCTGAATCTGTTCTATATAACACCAAAGCTCAATGTCTTAACCCCTTTACTCCTGCCTCTCAGCTCAGAAGGAGGAGGAGACTCCGGAGATGCACGAAGGAAAAGACAATTAAACAAAAATTGTCACAGTAGGATGGGAATTCCAAGTGATCGCTTGGGTTTTCCATTTCCGATACAGCCTTCAAGAAAAGCCCATTTCAAAAAATAAAGTAGGAAAGATACAGTCCAAGAAGATACAAACTCAGTCTCTCTTTTTTTTTTTGAAACACAGACTTGCTTTGTCACCCAGGCTGGAGTGCAATGGCACGGTCTTGGTTCACCGCAACCTCCACCTCCAGGGTTCAAGCAATTCTGATGTCTCAGCCTCCTGAGAAGCTGGATTACAGGCATGCACCACCATGCTTGGCTAATTTTTGTAATTTTAGTAGAGACGGGGTTTCACCCTGTTGCCCAGACTGGTCTCGAACTCCTAGCCTCAAGTCATCTGCCCACATTGGCCTCCCAAAATGCTGGGATTACAGGCGTGAGCCACTATGCCCAAGCTCTTAGTTCTCTTATTTCACTTATTTCCAGCATTTAGAAATTGGTCCTCACCCCACACCTCATTTATCTCATCTGTAAAATGGAGCAATGGTATATTTGGTAGGGCCCAAAGCGCTGTCAGCTCCCTCCCCTGGTCTTCCAGTTGAGCTGGTTTTCCCTTCACCCATCTTCCCCCAGCCAGTTCCCCTTCTTCGTCTTTTGACTCTCTTGGGAGCAGAGAGAGGGAGGAACCAGAAAGAGCCACTGCACTGGATCTCAGAGGACTTTACTGGGGGTGGGATGGGAGGGTGTGACACACACAGGTTGAGAAAACTCATTCCTTCCAGGACAATGTAGGGAATCCAAGAGAAAGGGCCTGTTTTCCATCCCGGGTCTTCAAAGGAGGCGCTCTCCAGCCAAGCAGGGAGTGGGCCCCAGGGTAAGGTCTGAGGGAGGAGATTTTACTATCTCTGGAGACAAAAGGACTTTTGTGCGCTGTGATCGCTGGGTGGGATGGGGTGGGGAGAGGGGAAATGGCTTATTGGAATTAGAGTAAGATTGTCTGGGAGAAAAAGAATGAGAGACACAGAGACTGAAACAGAACACCAGGCAGAGATAGAACAGGCGGTAGATGAAAGAGAGAGACGGAGAGTCCCCTCAGGTCAACACTGGCTTTCACTTCCCAGTTCTGAGAGGCTAGGAAGCAGGAAGGGGCTGTCAGAGACTCTGCTCTAACCTTGGCCATGAAAGACAAGCTGTGTAGCTCTGGGTAAGTTACACCCTGCTCTGAGCCTCAGTGTACCCATCTGTAAAAAGGGGGGCCTGGACTCCATGGTGGCTCCAAGACCATGCAGTGGGAGTCGGGTGGGATGTCCACGAGCCAATTTCATTGTTTTTTAAAATCATGGGTCCGAAGTGTGCCTAATTCAGGGAGGGAATCACGAGTCTTCAAAGGCTGCCCAGAAACTGTTTGGCTGTTATTGGATGAATGAGGGCAGATTATCTTTCTTTCTTTCTTTTTTTTTTTTAAAGAGACAGAGTCTGTCTCTGTGCCTAGGCTGGAGTGCAGTGGCTCCATCTCTGCTCACCGTAACTTCCGCCCCCCAGGTTCAAGCGATTCTCCTGCCTCAGCCTCCCAAGTAGCTGGGACCTCAGAAGCGAGCCACCACCCCCGGCTAATTTTTGTATTTTTAGTAGAGATGGGGTTTCACCATGTTGGCCAGGCTGGTCTCGAACTGTTGACCTCACGTGATCCACCTGCCTCAGCCTCCCAAAGTGTTGGGTTTACAGGCGTGAGCCGCCACACTCAGTAGAATTCCTTTCATTGGACGGACAAAGTCATTTGGGTTTGACAAAGCCTGAGAGTCACCAAAATGCCAGGATTTCTGTTTGTTTGTTTGTTTG
Source organism: Sapajus apella (assembly GCF_009761245.1). Classification (NCBI taxonomy): domain Eukaryota; kingdom Metazoa; phylum Chordata; class Mammalia; order Primates; family Cebidae; genus Sapajus; species Sapajus apella. Next base: position 6,852 of record NW_022439640.1, read on the forward strand.
TTTTTCAATAGAGATGGGGTATTGCCATGTTTTCCAGGCTGTTCTCCAACTGCAGGACTCAAGTGATTCTCCCACCTCAGCCTCCCAACATGCTGGGATTATAGGTGTGAGCCATCATCCCCGGTCCTAAGGCACCAGTTCTATGCCTTCCAGCCTTTGTTCTCTGAGAATTGGATTAATGAAACATGCAGGGCTCTTTTCTGGAGGCCCAAGAAAAGAAAGATGCAAGTAGGAAAGAAGGAAGGCAAGGAGGTCATTTTCTTCTGACACATGTTGGACATTTAAGAAAGGGAATCTAGGAGGGAAAGTTGAATAGGGATGATTGTAACTCATATCCTTTAAAGAAAATATTATTCCTCCACCCAGTTTTTTGAAGACAGGATGTGGAGGGTCAGCTCCAGCTGGAGACGCACCAAAGCCCAGAGAAAATTCAGAAGCTCAGGAGCTTACAGCTAGTGCTCGACTTACGACCACGGTAGGGACTGCGGACCAGTCATAACACGATTTGGTCATAAGTTGAGTAGGCTATATGTACAGCTGAAATGGTGCACGCGGAGATGGTAGTGCTGCCGGAAGCTGGTCCACACTGTCGTATGCCCAGCTGGGCAACGTTTGCACTGCCAGACGCGGAGCAGTCGTGGCTAGCGATTGTGGTCATAAAGTCAAATGGTTGTAAGTTGCATAGGTCGTAAGTCGATCAATACCTGTATTGGATTTCAGCCCAGCGAAGCACATGTTGCTATTGCAGCTGCTTTGGTAACTGGGGGCACAGGTGGAGCACGGCTTTCCCATTTTTTATGGGGCCTCGCCAATCCAGTTGCCCCCGGAAGAGAAAAGGTCCCAGGGAAACAGAGGAGCGTTAGGTGAGCAACCTTCACGCAGATGTCCAGATCTCAGCGCTGCCATTCGCCAGCTCTGGGACCTGGGGCAAGTTCACATCTTCAAGCCTTGGTTTCTCTTTTTTTCCTTTCCTTTTTTGTTTTTAATTTTGTTTTTTGAGACAGGGTTTTGCTCTTACCCCCAGTTTACTGCAGCCTTTGACATCCTGGGCTCAAGCAATCCTTCCAACTCAGCCTTCTGAGTAGCTAAGACTACAAGCACGTGCCACCATGCGTGGCTAAGTTTTTAATTGTGTGCAGAGATGGGGGTCTCCCTATACTGCTCAGGCTGATCTCGAACTTATGGACCCAAGCAGTCCTCCCACCTCAGCCTCCCAAAGTGCTGAGTTTACAGGCCTGAGCCACTGTGCCCAACCTGTAAGCCTTGGTTTGTCCTGTAAAACCAAGAGACCCCCTCTCTCTCTAAGGGATTCAGCAAAGATCACATACCATACCCAAATTGTACGGTACTGAGGGCATTTAGAATGAAGAAGGGATATGGAATCTACCTTTCTTTCTTTGATTTCTCAGAGCCCACCCTCCTGCCCCAGGGACCCCTTTGCCTTGGCACAGGCACTTACTTAACGGCGTAGTTGCAGACCAGGTATGCTGCCTGATGCCAGATGCTGCCCCAGACACTGATGCTATTACAGGTGTGGATGGCGATTGGAGGATGCTCACACCATCTGATGAAGGACAGAGACAGAGGAGGCTATGAGAAGCCCTCAGTGGAACCCAGGCTCCCTGGGGTTGTGTAGCTACATTAGGTGAGGTCTTCCTGGGAGCAGCTGGGGAAGGAAACGGAGACATTCATATTGTAATATGACGTTTCTCAATCTTCTTTTTTTTTTTTTTTTTTTACTACAACCAACAGTAAGGAATAATTTTTATATTGTTACAGGTGTACAAACACACACAATTTGAACAAAAGTTTCATGAATCAGTAGCCTTATCATGTTATCATGTGTGACACTTTTTTTTCCTTCATCTTTAGTCAAGTACAGTAGTGAGAAGGGAGTTGGATCCGTAACTGACAGTAAACAGTCAAGTGAACTCACTACCTTCAGGCTAGTCAATGTATTTTCTTTTCTTTTTTTTTTT
>NW_022439641.1:0-7244 GCF_009761245.1 Sapajus apella
ATATTTAAAATGTTTAAATACATTTAAAATATTTAAAATGTTTAAATATATTTAAAATGTTTAAATATATTTAAAATATTTAAAAATTACACACACACTCACACACACACACACACACACATATCTCATGCTATCTCACTCCATCTCACCCAAGACATAAATAATCACTTTGTTCAGCATATCTGCACTGTATACACTATTCAACCATAACTCACTTCATAGCCATCTCAGTTACCAGGTCAACTGCCTCAGAAAACTTACAATCATGGCAGAAGTTGATGCCGGAGCAGGCCCATCATGTGCCAATGTAGGTGATGAGGGAGGGGAGGTGCCACACACTTTTAAATGACCAGATCTTGCAAGAACTCACTCACTATCATGAGGACAGTACCAAGAGGATGGTGCTAAACTATTTATAAGAAATCCACCCCATGATCCAGTCACCTGCCACTCGGCCCCACCTCCAACACTGGAGATTACAATTCAACATGAGATTTTGGTGGGAACACAGATACAAACCACATTAGCCCTCATGTATCAATAGTAACCTTGAATATAAATGAGTTCTCCACTCAAAAGATATAGACTAACTTAATGGATTTTCTTTAATGACCCAACTATATGTAGCCTATGGAAATTCAAAGTGAAGGAACAGAATTTTAAAATTCCATGCAAACCAAACCAAAAGCAAGCAAGAGCAGCTGTATCCATATCAGATAAAAGAGACTGTAAGTTAAAACATTAAAAAGACACAAAGAACGTTGTTACATAATAACAGGGTCAATTCAGCAAGAGGATATAACAATTCTAAATATATATGCAAACAACATCAGAGAACTCAGATATTTATACTAAGTATTACTAGATCTAAAGGTAAAGATTGACTCTAACGCCATAATAGTGAGAAACATCAACACAGCAGCATTAGACAGGTCATCTAGATAGACAATAAACAAAGAAACAATGGACTTAAATTGCAATGTAGACGAAGTGGACCTAACACACCTCTAAAGACCATTTTATCCAACAGGTACAGAATATACATTCTTCTCATCAGGACATGGAACATTTTCCAGGATAGATCATTTAGGCCACAAAACAAGCCTCATCAAATTTTTAAAGTACAAAATTATATCAAGTATCTTCTGAAGCCACAATGGAAAACTAGAAATTAATAGCAAGAGGATCTTTAGAAACTACAAATACATGGAAATTAAACAACATGCTCCTGAACAACCATTGAATCAATAAAGAAATTAAGATGGAAATCAAGGCCAGGCATGGTGGCTCATGCCAGTAATCCCAGCACTTTGGAAGGTTGAGGCTGAGGATCACTTGAGGCCAGGAGCTCGAGACCTGCCTGGCCAACATGGCAAAACCCTGTCTCTACTAAAAATATAAAAATTAGCCCCACATGTTGGCGCACCCCTGTAGTCCCAGCTACTCAGGTGGCTGAGGCAAGAGAATTGCTTGAGCCTGGGAGGCAGAGGTTGTAGTGAGCCTAGATTGCACCACTGCACTCTAGCCTGGGCAACAGAGCAATACTCTGTCTCAAAAACATAAAAAAATAAAACACACAAAAAGATGGAAGTAAAAAAAATTCACAAAACAATAGTAATTGAAACACAACATACTAAAACTATGGAATGTAACAAAAGCAGTACTAAGAGGAAAGTTTATAGCAATAAATGCCTATGTCAAAAAAGCAGAAAAATCTAAATAAACAGCTCAAACAAAATACTACACCTCAAGGGACTAAAAATAGCAGGAACAAACCAAGCCAAAAAATCTGTATAAGAAAAAAATAAAGATCAGAGCAGAACTAAAACATAGATACTAAAAAAAATAAGGACCAAAAAAAAAAGTTGGGATTTTTTAAGCTAAACAAAATTGATGAACTGCTAGTTAGACTAAGCAAGAAAGAAAGAGAGAAGACCCAAACAAAATCAGAAATGAAAAAAGACACATTACAATAGTTACCAGAGAAATACAAAAGATCATCAGAGACTACTATAAAAAAACTACGTGCTAACAAATTGGAAAGCCTGGAAGAGATGAATAAATGCCTGAACACATACAACCTACCAAATGGAACAGTATCTGTTAAAAAAACTTTAACAGATCAATAATGAGTAACAAAATTAAATCAGTAATAAAAAGTCAACAAGAAAAAGCCCAGGACCAGGTGGCTGTACTGCTGTATTCTACCGAACTCAGAGAAACTAACACAAATTCTTCTCAAACTATTCCATAAAATTTAAGAGAAAATTCTTCCTAACTCACTTTATGAAGTCAGCATTGCCTTGATACAAAAACCAGACAAAGATACAACAAAAAAGAAAACTACAGGCCAAAACCTCTGATGAAAATTGATGCAAAAATCCTTAACAAAATAGTAGCAAACCAAATTCAAAAAACATTTAAAAAGATCATTCACCATGATCAAGTGGGATACACCTCAAGGACGTAAAAACGATTCAATGTCCAGAAATCAATAAATGTGATACATCACATAAACAGTACCAAGGACAAAAACCATTGATTATCTCAATAGATGCTTAAAAAGCTTTTGATAAAATTTAACATGCTTGCATCATAAAAATCCTCAACATATTACACATAGAAGAAACATACCTTAATACAATAAATGCTACAGATGACAAACCCACAGCTATACTGAATGGGGAAAAGTTGAAAGCTTTTCCTCTAAGATCTAAAATAGGACAAGGATGCCCACTGTCACAACTCTTATTAACATAGTATTAGAAGTCATGTTAGGCCATTCCTCCATTGCTTAAAGCAATACCTGAGGATAATTTATAAGGAAAAGAAGATTTTGGTTCACAGTTTTGCAGGCTGTACAGGAAGCGTGGCACCAAGTATCTGCTCAGCTTCTCACGAGGCCTTGGGCTGCTTACAGTCATGGCAGAGGGCAAAGGGGGAGCCAGTTTCTCCCAAGGAGAAGGCAGGAACAAGAGGGGTCAAGGGAGATGCCGCATACTTTTAAGCAACCAGATCTCTTGAGAACTCACTATTGTGAGAACAGCACCAAGCCATGAGCGATCTGCCACCATGATCCAATTACCTCCCACCAGGCCTCATCTCCAACACTGGGGTTTACATTTCAACATGATGTTTGGGTGAAACATATCTAAACTATATCATTCTGTACTTGGCTCCCAAAATCTGATGTCCTTCTCACATTTCAGAATACAGTCATCCCTTCTCAATAGCCCCCAAAATCTTAACTCATTCCAGCATTAACTCAAAAGTCCTAAGTCCAAACTCTCATGTGAGACTCAAGCAAATTTCCTTCCATCTATAAACCTGTAAAATCAAAGGTGATTTATTTATTTTTAGACGCAGTACAGGTATTGGGTAAACATTTCTGTTCCTAAAGGGAAAAGATGGCCAAAAGAGAGGGACAACAGGCTCCACACAAATCTGAAACCCATCAGGACAGTTATTAAATGTTATTTCCAAAATAATCTCCTTTGACTCCATGTCCCAAATCCAGGGCACAGTGGTACAAGGGGTGGGCTCCCAAAACCCTGGGAAGCTCTGCCCCTGTGGCTCTGCAGGTTAAATCCCCCACAGCTGCTCTTACAGGTTGGAGTTAAGTGCCTGCAGCTTTTCCAGGCACAGGGTACAAGCTGCCAGTGGATCTACCATTCTGGAATTCTGGAGAACAGCGGCACTCTTCCCATAGCTCCACCAGAAAGTGCCCTGTTGGGGATTCTGTGTGGGGCCTCCAATCCCTTTTTTTCCCTTGGCACTGCCCTAGTGGAGGTTCTCGGTGAGGGCTCTGCCCTTGCATTCTGCCTGGGTACCCAAGATTTCTCATACATTCTCTGAACCCTAGGCAGAAACTGCCAAGCCTCCTTTATTGTGGTACCTTGCTCACCTACAGGCTTAACACCATGTAGAAACCACCAAAGCTTATGGCTTGTACCCTCTGAAGCAGTGGCCTGAGCTGTATCTGGGGCCCTTTGTGCCAAGCTTAGAGCCAGAGCAGCCCAGATACAAAGAACAGTGTCCAAAGGCTGCACAGGGAAACAGGGCCCTGGGCCTGGCATTCCTTCCTCTTAAGTATCTGGGCACGTGATGGGATGGGCTGCTGTGAAGATCTCTGAAATGTGAGGCCTTTTTCCCATCGTCTTGGCTATGAGCAACTGGCTCCCTTTTTGCTATGCAAATCTCTCTAACAAGCAGTTACTCTGCTTGGATTCTTCTCCCGAAAACAGGCTTTTCTTTTCTACTATATGGCCAGGTTGTAAATTTTCCAAAGTTTTATTCTCTGCTTCCCTTTTAAATATAACTTGAAATTTTAAGTCATGTCCAGCATCGAGTTAGGTTGCTAGAAGCAACCAGGCTATGTCTTAAATGCTTTCCTGCTCAGAAATTTCTTCTGCCAGATACCCTAAGTCTAAACTACCACAAATCCCTAGGGTTTGACACAATATAGCCAAATTCTTTGCTAAGACATAATAAGGATGACCTTTGCTCTAGTTCCCAATAAGTTCCTCACTTGCATCTTGAGACCTCCTCAGCCTGAACTTCACTGTCCATATCACCATCAGCATTTCGGTCAGTCATTTAACCAGTCTCTATGAAGTTCCAAACTTTCCCTTATCCTCTTGTTCTTCTGAGCCTTCCAAATTCTTCCAACTTCTGCCTTTTACCAAGTTCCAAAGTTGCATTCACATTTTGAGGTATCTTTATAGCAATGCCCCATTCCTCAGTATCCATTTTCTATATTAGGCCATTCCTCTATTGGTATAATAAAATATCTGACACTGGGTAAATTTATAAATAAAAGAAGTTTAATTGGCTCATGGCTCTTCAGACTGTCCAAGAAGCATGATGTCCAGGGCATCTGCTTGGTGTCTGGCTAAGCCTTAGGCTGCTTTACAATCATGATGAAAAGAAGGTGACAGCTTTTCACATAGCGAGAGTGAAAATAAGGAGCAGGAGAGGTGCCACATACTTTTAACCAAATCTCTGGATAGCTCATTATCATGAGAATAGCACCAAGCCATTAAGGATCTGCCCTGATAACTCTAACACCCTATCAGACCCCATCACAGTTTAACATGAGAGTTGGGTAGGACAAATATCTAAACCATATCATATAAACAGAACAATCAGGCAAGAAAAAGAAATAAAAGGCATCCAAACAGGAAAGGAAGATGTCAAATTGTCACTTTTTACAGATGACATGATTTTTATATACAGAAATACATAAAGATTCCACCATAAAACTGTTAGAACTGCTCAAAAAATTTAATAAAGTTGTGGCATACAAAATTAACATAAAAAAATCAGTAGCATTTCTATACACCATTAAAGAAGTAGCAGGGAAAAAAAAATCAAGAAAGCAATCCCATTTAAATAGCTATAAGAAAAAGTAAAATACCTAAAAATAAATGTAATTATGAAGGTGAAAGATGTCTATAAGGAAAATTGTAAAACATTGATGCAATAAATAGAAGAGGATAAAAAAAAATGAAAGAGCATCTCATGCTCACTGACTGGAAGAATTAATATTGTAAAAATGAACATACTACCTAAAGCAAAATATAGTTTCAATGTAATCACTATCAAAATACCAAAAATATTATTAGAAACATCTTTTAAATCCATACAGAACCACAAAAGAACCCAAATAGTCAAAGCTATTCTGAGCAAAAAGAGACAAATTGAAGGCATCACACTACCTGACTTCAAAATATACTACAAAGCTATAGTAACTAAAATAGCATATTATTGATATGAAAACAGACATATAGACCAATGGTACAGAATAGAGAACCCAGGAATAAAGCTATGCACTTACAGTCAACTCATTTTCTACAAAGGTGCCATGAACATACATTGAGGATAGAAGAGTCTCTAAAAATGGTGCTAGGAAAACTAAATCTTTATGTGCAAAGAAATAAAACTAGGCCCCTACCTCTCAAAAATCAATGGAAAATGCATTAAAGACTTAAATGTAAGACCTGAAACTATAAAACTACTAAATGAAAACACAGGAGAAATGCTATAGGACATTGCTCTAGCCAAAGATTTTATGGCCACGGTCTCAAAAGCACAGGCAACAACAACAAAAAATAGACAAACGGAACTATATTAAATGAAAAGCTTCTGCCCTGCAGAAGAAACAATCAATAAAATGAAAAGACAACTTTTTGAATGAGAGAAAATATTTTTAAACTATTCCTTTAACAAGAAACTAATATCCAAAATATGTAAGAAACTCAAACAATTCAATGGCAAAGAAACAAATAATCTTATTAAAAATTGGGCAAAAAATCTAAATAGACATTTCTTAAAGATGACATATAAGCAGGCAACAAACATGAAAAAAATAATGCTTAACATCATTAATCATAAGGAAATGTAAATCAAGACCAGAATGAGAGATGATTTTACCCCAGATAGAATGCTAATTATCAAAAAGACAAAAAATAACAAACATTGTCAAAGATGCAAAGAAAAGAGAACTATCATATATTGCTGGTGGGGATGTAAATTAGTACAGTCGTTATAAAAAAAAAAAGTATACAGATTTCTCACAAAGCTAAAAATATAACTACTACATGATCCAGCAATTCCACTATTCAGTTTATCCAAAGGAAATGAAATCAGTGTATCAAAGGAATAACTACACCTTGATGGGTACTGCAGCACTATTATAATAGCTAAGAAATGAAATCAAGTTAAGTGTCCATCAGTGGATGAATAAAGAAAATATGGTATAAATATACAATGGAATACTATTTAGCCATAAAAAGAATAAAACCCTGTGATTTGCAGCACGGAGAAACTGGAGGCCATTATGTTAAGTGAAATAAGCCAGGCACAGAAAGAGAAATACTGCATGTTCTCATTCTTATGTATGAGCTAAAAACAAAAAGTGGATTTCATGGGGATAGAGTACGGGGATAGTTACCAGAGCCGGGGAAGGGATGGGAGAATGAAGTGACATTAGTTAATAGGTTAAAACATACAGTTAGGTAAAAGGAATAAGCTCTGGCGTTTGATAACATAGTAGGGTGACTATATTAACAAAATATTTCATACTTCAAAATAGCTCATAAATAATATTTAAAATGTTCCCACATAAAACAATGATAAATGTTTCAGGTGATGAATATTCTAAAGACCCTGATTTTATCATTACACATTGTACCCATATATCCAAATGTCACGTTACTATAAGTATGTATAAATATTATGTATCA
>NW_022439641.1:7344-8828 GCF_009761245.1 Sapajus apella
GTTACTATAAGTATGTATAAATATTATGTATCAAAAAAATTTATAAGCTAAAAAAAGAAATATGAATGATGATGTGCTGGACTTTTTTCTGAATACTTTACATTAAGTTACTCAACTTATATTAATTTACTTGATCTTCATTTTAGAAAAGGAATCTGAAGTAAAGAGATTTTAGGGAGGAGGATCCAAGATGGCCGTTTAGGAACAGCTCAGGATTGCAGCTCCCAGTGAAAGCGCAGAGGGTGAGTGGACGCCGCGTTTTTATTGCCGACAGACTAGGAAATTCCCAGGCAGAGGAGCTCCACGGTCACCAGCGCGGCTGTTTCGGCCAGCGCGGCTGTGCCGGCCGGCGCCGCTGCTTTGCCCCGCGCGGCTGTTTGTCGGCGCCCCGGAGCAGCGGTTCTCCATACAAAACACACCAGTCCTGGAGCCCTTTTGGCTGACGATTGGAGCCACGGGAAGTCGCCCATTCATCTGTTTAAAAAGGGGACTGAACAGGGAACCAGGACAGTAGATTCCAGGGCAAAAAAGAAAAAAAAAAAGCGCCACAAACCTCAGTGCCGCTGTTTAAGCCAGCACAGTGAGTGGCCGCAGGGGAAAACAAACAGACCCCGGCGCCTCTTCAACAGGCAACTGGAACACCAACTTAAAAAAGGATCTGAGGCAGGGAGCGAGGTGATCAGGCTCGGCTGGTCCCACCCCCACAAAGGAACAGCAATCAGAAACTCTGGATGGAGAGTTTCACAGCCAGCGCAGCTGAACCCCGGACGGTCCAGCTCTGTGGGGGAGGGGCGTCCGCCATTACTGAGGCAGCCTGCCATGGCAGAGATAGTCAGCCAATGTTGAGGCAGCCCGCCATTGCCAAGGCAACCCGCCATTGCTGAGGCAGCCCACGATTGCCAAGACAACCCGCCACAGCAGAGAGACTCCGCCTCAACAGAGGCGGGCCACCATCACCAAAGCAGTTCTAACTATACCCATATAAACAAGACTGCAGGGAAGTTCACTCGACAGCTAGGTGGAGCCCACAGCAGCTCAGCAAAGCCTCTACAGGCCGGCAGTCACTAGGCTGCCTCCATGCTGGGCAGGGCAGGTCTGAAGGAAAAAAAAAAAGAAGGCGGCAGCACAACGGAAACTCATAAATAAAGACCTAAATCCCTGGGACAGAGCACCTAGGAACAAAAAGCAGTTTATGAGTTCTGCTGCAGCAGACCTAAACGTACCTGCCCAGAAGCTCTGAATGAACAACAGAGCTCACAGCTCACCATTTGAGCTCCTATAAAGAAGAGACCATCTCCTCAAGCAGCTCCCTGACCCCTATATATCCAAAGAGACACCTCATAAAAGAGAGATCAGATTGACACTAGGCGGGTATCCTTCTGGGACAAAGATAGCAGAAGAAGAAAACTGGTAACAACACTTACTGTTCAGCAGCTGCTGCAGGTGAACCCCAGGCAAGCAGGGCCTGGAGTGAACCTCAGCAG
>NW_022439642.1:0-8823 GCF_009761245.1 Sapajus apella
CAGTTCAGAAACCCTTTCCTTGGAGAATCTGGAAAGAGATATTTACAGCCATATACAGGCTCATAAGAATTAGCTTTAAGATCACGCCTAACCCGCAGGAGAAACCTCTCTTTCAAAGCGCTCTGCTCTGTGTTTGTTCACCTTAGGAAGTTGCATCTATGTTTAGATTCAGCGAGTTAGAAACAGGTTTCTTCTAAAAGCTGCGTTTGGATATTCCTGGGTTATTGGGAGTATAGGGTGTAATGAGAAATATCGGGCTCTAAAACAAAAACGGAGCTATGTAGCAGAATGATTGTCAAGATGTATGTTCAACTTATGTAGGTAAACAGATGTGTGAATGAAGCGGTTCAGAAACACTTTCTTTGGAGAATCTGGAAAGAGATATTTCCAGCCATAAACAGGCTCATAAGAATTAGTGGAAAGATCGCGTCTAAACCACTGGAGAAAGGCCTGTTTCAAACTGCTCTGCTGTGTGTTCGTTGACCTTAGGAAGTTGCATCTATGTTTCGATACAGCGAGTTAGAAACACGTTTCTCCTAAAAGCTGTGTTTGGATATTCCTGAGTGAATGGGCATAATGGGTGTAATGAGAAATATCTGGCTCTAAAACAAAAGCGGAGCTATGTAGCACAATGGTTGTCAAAGTGTATATTAAACTTACAGAGTTTAACCATTGTGTTAATGTAGCAGTTCAGTAACCCTTTCTTTGGAGAATCTGGAAAGAGATATTTCCACCCACATACAGACTCTTAAGAAATAGTTTTAAGATCGCCTTTAAATCATAGGAGAAACGTGTCTTTCAAACTGCTCCACTGTGTGTTCGTTCAACTTAGGAAGTTGCAGCTATGTTTAGATTCAGCGAGTTAGAATCAGGTTTCTTCTAAAAGCTGCGTTTGGATATTCCTGAGTGAATGGGAGTATAGGGTTTAAGGAGAAATATCTGGCTCTAAAACAAAAACGGAGCTATGTAGAAGAATGATTGTCAAGGTGTGTTTTCAACTTACAGAGTTACACAGATGTGTCAATGTAGCAGTACAGAAAACCTTTCCTTGGAGAATCTGGAAAGAGATATTACCAGCCATATATAGACTCTTAAGAATTAGCTTTAAGATCGAAACTAAATCATACGAGAAACCTCTCTTTCAAACTGCTCCACTGTGTGTTCGCTCACCGCAGGACGTTGCATCTATGTTTAGATTCAGCGAGTTAGAAACACGTTTCTCCAAAAAGCTGCGTTTGGATATTCGTGAGTGAATGGGAGTATAGGGTTTAATGAGAAATACCAGGCTCAAAAAGAAAAACGGAGCTATGTAGCAGAATGACTGTAAAAGTGTATGTTCAACTTACAGAGGTAAACAGATGTGTGAATGTAGCCGCTCAGAAACACTTTCTTTGGAGAATCTGGAAAGAGATATTTCCAGCAATAAACAGGCTCATAAGAATTAGCGGTAAGATCGAGTCTAAACCACTGGAGAAACGTCTCTTTCAAAGTGCCCTGCTGTGTGTTCGTTGACCTTCGAAAGTTGCATCTATGTTTCAATTCAGCGAGTTAGAAACACGTTTACTTCTAAAAGCTGCGTGTCCATATTCTTGAGTGAATGGGAGTATACAGTGTAATGAGAAATATCAGGATCTAAAACAACAATGGAGCTATGTAGCAGAATGATTGTCAAGGTGTACATTAAACTTACAGAGTTAAACAATTTTGTGAATGTAGCAGTTCACTAATCCTCTCTTTGAAGAATCTGGAAAGAGATATTTCCAACAATATGCAGACTCTTAAGAATTTGCTATAAGATCGCGTCAAAATCACATTACAAACGTCTCTTTCAAACTGCTCTGCTGTGTGTTCGTTCACCTTCGGGAAGATGCATCTGTGTTTAGATTCAGCGATTTAGGAACACGTTTCTCCAAAAAGCTGCGTTTGGATATTCCTGAGTGAATGGGAGTATAGGGTGTAATGAGAAATATCAGGCTCTAAAACAGCAACGGAGCTATGTAGCAGAATGATTGTCAAGGTGTATGTTAAACTTACAGAGTTAAACAATTGTGTGAATGTAGCAGTTCACTAAGGCTTTCTTTGGAGAATTTGGAAAGAGATATTTCTTTTTTTTTCCCATTTATTTTATTGCATTTTAGGTTTTGGGGTACATGTGAAGAACATGCAAAATTGTTGCATAGGAACACACGTGGCAGTGTGATTTGCTGCCTTCCTCCCCATCACCTACATCTGGCATTTCTCCCCTTGCTATCTCTCCCAAGCTTCCCACCCCCCACCGTCCCTCCCCTATTTCCCCCCAACTGACCCCAGTGTGTAGTGCTCCCCTCCCTGTGTCCATGTGTTCTCATTGTTCAACACCCGCCTATGAGTGAGAACATGTGGTGTTTGATCTTTTGCTCTTCTGTCAGTTTGCTGAGGATGATGGTTTCCAGGTTCATCCATGTCCCTACAAAGGACCCAAACTCATCGTTTTTTATGGCTGCATAATATTCCATGGTGTATATGTGCCACATTTTCCCTATCCACTCTATCGTCGATAGGCATTTGGGTTGGTTCCAGGTCTTTGCTATTGTAAACAGTGCTGCAATGAGCATTCGTGTACACGTGTCCTTATAGTAGAATGATTTGTAATCCTTTGGATATATACCCAGTAATGGGATTGCTGGGTCAAATGGAATTTCTATTTCTAGGTCCTTGAGGAATCGCTACACTGTCTTCCACAATGGTTGCACTAATTTACACTCCCACCAACAGTGCAAAAGTGTTCCTATTTCTCCACATCCTCTCCAGCATCTGTTGTCTCCAGATTTTTTAATGATTGCCATTCTAACCGGCGTGAGATGGTATCTCAGTGTAGTTTTGATTTGCATTTCTCTGATGACCAGTGATGATGAGCATTTTTTCATATGTTTGTTGGCCTCACGTATGTCTTCTTTTGAGAAGTGTCTGTTCATATCCTTTGCCCACTTTTGAATGGGCTTGTTAGATTTTTTCTTGTAAATCTGCTTTAGTTCTTTGTAAATTTTGGATATCAGCCCTTTGTCAGATGGGTAAACTGCGAAAATTTTTTCCCAATCTGTTGGTTGCCGATTCACTCTAATGATTGTTTCTTTTGCTGTGCAGAAGCTGTGGAGTTTGATTAGGTCCCATTTGTCTATTTTGGCTTTTGTTGTCAATGCTTTTGGCGTTTTGGTCATGAAGTCCTTGCCTACACCTACGTCCTGAATGGTTTTGCCTAGATTTTCTTCTAGGGTTTTTATGGTGTTAGGTCTTATGTTTAAGTCTTTAATCCATCTGGAGTTAATTTTAGTGTAAGGTGTCAGGAAGGGGTCCAGTTTCTGCTTTCTGCACATGGCTAGCCAGCTGGAAAGAGATATTTCCAGCCATATACAGGCTCCTAAGAATTAGCTTTAAGATCGCATCTAAATCGCAGGAGAAACGTCTCTTTCAAATGGCTCCGCTGTGTTTTCGTTTAACTTCAGTAGTTGCATCTATGTTTAGATTCAGCGAGTTAGATACAAGTTTCTTCTAAAAGCTGCGTTTGGATATTCCTGAGTTAATGGGAATAATGGGTGTAATGAGAAATATCTGGCTTTAAAACAAAAGCGGAGCTATGTAGCAGAATGATTCTCAAGGTGTATATTAAACTTAGAGAGTTAAACTAGTGTGTGAATGTAGCAGTTTACTAACCCTTTCTTTGGAGAATCTGGAAAGAGATATTTCCAGCCTTATACAGAATCTTAAGAATTAGCTTTAAGATCGCATCTAAATCATACTAGAAACGTCTCTTTCAAACTCCTCCACTGTGTGTTCGTTCACCTTAGGAAGTTTCATCTATGTTTAGATTCTGCGAGTTAGAAACACGTTTCTCCAAAAAGCTGCGTTTGGATATTGCTGAGTGAATGGGAGTATATGTTTTAATGAGAAATATCTGGCTGTAAATCAAAAACGGAGCTATGTAGCAGAATGATTGTCAAGGTGTTGTTCAACTTACAGAGTTAAACAGATGCGTGAATGTAGCACTTCAGAAACCCTTTCCTTGGAGAATCTGGAAAGAGATATTTCCAGCCATATACAGGCTCATATGAAGTAGCTTTAAGATCGCGTCTAAACCACAGGAGAAACGTCTCTTTCAAACTGCTGTGCTCTGTGTTCGTACACCTTAGGAAGTTGCATCTATGTTTAGATTCAGCGAGGTAGAAACACGTTTCTTCTTAAGTCTGCGTTTGGATATTCCTGAGTGAATGGGAGTATAGGGTGTAAAGAGAAATATCTGGCTCTAAAACAAAAACGGAGCTAAGAAGCTGAATGATTGTCAAGGTGTATATTCAACATATGGAGTTAAACAGATGTGTGAATGTAGCAGTTCAGAAAACTTTTCTTTGGAGAATCTGGAAAGAGATGTTTCCAGCCATATACAGGCTCCTACGAATTAGCTTTAGGATCGCTTCTAAATCAAAGGAGAAACATCTCTTTCAAACTGCTCTCCTGTATGTTCGTTCAAATTCGGAACTTACATTTTTGTTTAGATTCAGCGAGTTAGAAACACGTTTCTCCACATAGCGGCGTTTGGAAAATCCTTAGTGAAAGGGAGTATAGGGAGTAATGAGAAATATCGTGCTCTAAAACAAAAACGGAGCTACGTAGCAGAACGATTGTCAAGGTGTATATTCAACTTAGAGAGTAAACAGACATGTGAATGTAGGAGTTCAGAAAACCTTTCTTTGGAGAATCTGGAAAGGGATAATTCCAGCCATATACAGCCGCATAATATTTAGCGGTAAGATCGCGTCTAAACCATAGGAGAAACGTCTCTTTCAAACTGCTCTCTTATGTGTTCGTTCACCTTTGGAAGTTGCATCTATGTTTAGATTCAGCGATTTAGAAACACGTTTCTTCTAAAAACTGCGTTTGTATATTCCTGAGTGAATGGGAGTATAGGGTGTAATGAGAAATATATGGCTCTAAAACAAAAACGGAGCTATGTAGCTGATGATTGTCAAGGTGTATATTCAACATATAGAGTTGAACAGATATGTGAATGTAGCAGTTCAGAAACACATTCTTCGGATAATCTGGAAAGAGATATTTCCAGCCATAGTCTGGCTCCTAAGAATTAACTTTAAGATCGCATCTAAATCACAGGAGAAACGTCTCTTTCAAACTGCTCCGCTGTGTGTTCGTTCACATTCGGAAGTTGCATCTATGTTTAGATTCAGCGAGTCAGAAACACGTTTCTCCAAATAGGGGCGTTTGTATATTCCTCAGTGAATGGGAGTTTAGGGTGTAATGAGAAATATCGGGATCTAAAACAAAAACGGAGCTATGTAGTAGAATGATTGTCAAGGTGTATATTAAACTTAGTGAGTTAAACAATTGTGTGAATGTAGCAGTGCACTAACCGTTTCTTTGGAGAATCTGGAAAGAGATATTTCCAGCCATATGCAGGCTCCTAAGAATTAGCGGTAAGATCGCGTCTAAACCACAGGTGCATCGTCTCTTTCAAACTGCTCTCTTATGTGTTCGTTCACCTTTGGAAGTTGCATCTATGTTTAGATTCAGCGAGTTAGAAACACGTTCCTTCTAAAAGCTGCGTTTGGATATTCCTGGGTTACTGGGAGTATAGGTTGTAATGAGAAATATCTGGCTCTAAAACAAAAGCGAAGCTATGTAGCAGAATGATTGTCAAGGTGTATATTAAACTTACCGAGCTAAAGAATTGTGTGAATGTAGCAGTTGCATAACCATTTCTTTGTAGAATCCGGAAAGAGATATTTCCAGCCATATACAGACTCTTAAGAATTAGCTTTAAGATCGCATCTAAATCATACGACTAACGTCTCTTTCAAACTGCTCCACTGTGTTTGGTTCACATTAGGAAGTTGCATCTATGTTTAGATTCAGCGAGTTAGAAACAGGTTTCTCCAAATAGCGGCGTTTGGATATTCCTGAGTGAATGGGAGTATAGGGTGTAATGAGAAATATCGGGCTCTAAAACAAAAACGGAGCTATGTAGCAGAATGATTGTCAAGGTGTATATTCAACTTAGAGAGATAAACAGATATGTGAATGTAGCAGTTCAGAAAACCTTTCTTTCGAGAATCTGAAAAGTTATATTTCCAGCCATGTACAGGCTCATATGATTTAGTGGTAACATCGCCTCTAAACCACAGGAGAAACATCTCTTTCAAACTGCTGTGCTGTGTGTTCGTTTCCCTTCGGAGGTAGCAACTATGTTTAGATTCAGCGAGTTAGAAACACGTTTCTCCAAAAAGCGGACTTTGGATATTCCTGAGTGAATGGGAATATAGGGTGTAATGAGAAATATCGGGCTCTAAAACAACAACGGACGTATGTAGCAGAATGATTATCAAGCTGTATATTAAACTTACAGAGTTAAACAGATGTGTGAATGTGGCAGTTCAGAAACCCTTTCCTTGGAGAATCTGGAAAGAGATATCTCAAGCCATATACAGGCTCCTAAGAATTAGCTTTAAGATCACATCTAAATCACAGGAGAAACGTCTCTTTCAAACTGCTCCGCTATGTTTTCATTCACCTTTGGAAGTTGCATCTATGTTTACATTCAGCGAGTTAGTAACACGTTTCTCCAAATTGCGGCGTTTGGATATTCCTGAGTGAATGGTTGTATAGGGTGTAATGAGAAATATCGGGCTCTAAAACAAAAACGGAGCTATGTAGCAGAATGATTGTCAAGGTGTATATTCAACTTAGAGAGAGAAACAGATATGTGAATGTAGCAGTTCAGAAAACCTTTGTTTGGAGAATCTGGAAAGAGACAATTCCAGCCATATACAGGCTCCTAAGAATTAGCGGTAAGATCGCGTCTAAACCACAGGAGAATCGTCTCTTTCAAACTGCTCTCCTATTTCTTCGTTCACCTTCAGAAGTTGCATGTATGTTTAGATTCAGCGAGTTAGAAACACGTTTCTCCAAAAAGCGGCATTTGGATATTCCTGAGTGAATGGGAGCATAGGGTGTAATGAGAAATATCGGGCTCTAAAACAAAAAAGGAGCTATGTAGCAGAATGATTGTCAAGGTGTAAATTCAACTTAGAGAGTTAAACTGATATGTGAATGTAGCAGTTCAGAAAACATGTCTTTGGAGAATCTGGAAAGAGATATTTCCAGCGATATACAGGCTCCTACGACTTAGCGGTAAGATGGCGTCTAAACCACAGGAGAAACGTCTGTTCAAACTGCTCTGCTGTGTTTGGTTCACATTAGGAAGTTGCATCTATGTTTAGATTCAGCGAGTTAGAAACAGGTTTCTTCTAAAAGCTGCGTTTGGATATTTCTGGGTCATTGGGAGTATAGGGTGTAATGAGAAATATCTGGCTCTAAAACAAAAACCGAGCTATGTAGCTGAATGATTGTCAAGGGGTATATTCAACATATAGAGTTAAACAGATGTGTGAATGTGGCAGTTCAGAAACCCTTTCCTTGGAGAATCTGGAAAGAGGTATTTGCAGCCATATACAGGCTCCTAAGAATTAGCTTTAAGATCACGTCTAAACCACTGGAGAAACGTCTCTTTCAAACTGCTCTGCTCTGTGTTCGTTCACCTTAGGAACTTGCATCTATGTTTCGATTCAGCGAGTCAGAAACACGTTTCTTCTAAAACCTGCGTGTCTATATTCTTGAGAGAATGGGAGTATACAGTGTAATGAGAAATATCTTGCTCTAAACAAACACGGAGCTATGTAGCAGAATGACTGTCAAGGTGTATATTAAACTTACAGAGTTAAGCAATTGTAGGAATGTAGCAGGTGAATAACCCTTTCTTTGGAGAATCTAGAAGGAGATATTTCCGGCAATATACAGACTCTTAAGAATTAGCTGTAAGATTGCGTCTAAATCACATTAGAAACGTCTCTTTCAAACTGCTCTGCTGTGTGTTTGTTTACCTTCGGAGGTTGCATGTATGTTTAGATTCAGCCAGTTATAAACACGTTTCTCCAAAAAGCGGCGTTTGGATACTCCTGAGTGAATGTGAGTATAGTGTGTCATTAGAAATATTGGGCTCTAAAACAACAACGGAGGTATATAGCACAACGATTGTTAAGGTGTATATTAAACTTAAAGAGTTAAACAATTGTGTGAATGTAGCAGTTCACTAACCCTTTCTTTGGAAAATCTGGAAAGAGATATTTCCAGCCATATACACACTGTTAAGAATTAGCTTTAAGATCGCATCTAAATCATACGAGAAACGTCTCTTCACCTTAGGTAGTTGCATCTATGTTTCGATTCAGCGAGTTAGAAACACATTTCTTCTCTAAGCTGCGTTTGGATATTCCTGGGTTATTGGGATTATAGGGTGTAATGAGAAATATCTGGCTCTAAGACAAAATCGGAGCTATGTAGCAGAATGATTGTCAAGGTGTATGTTCAACTTACAGAGTTAAACAGATGTGTGAATGTAGCGGTTCAGCAACACTTTCTTTGGAGAATCTGGAAAGAGATAATTCCAGCCATATGCAGGCTCATAAGATTTAGCGGTAAGATCGCGTCTAACCCACAGGAGAAACGTGTTTTTCAAACTGCTCTGCTGTGTTTCGTTCACATTAGGAAGTTGCATCTATGTTTAGATTCAGCGAGTTAGAAACAAATTTCTTCAAAAAGCTGCGTTTGGATATTCCTGGGTTATTGGGAGAATAGGGTGTAATGAGAAATATCTGGCTCTAAAACAAAAACGGAGCTATGTAGAAGAATGATTGTCAAGGTGTATATTAAACTTACAGAGTTAAATAAATGTGTGAATGTAGCAGTTCACTAACCCTTTCTTTGGAGAATCTGGAA
>NW_022439643.1:0-8823 GCF_009761245.1 Sapajus apella
CAGTTCAGAAACCCTTTCCTTGGAGAATCTGGAAAGAGATATTTACAACCATATACAGGCTCATAAGAATTAGCTTTAAGATCACGCCTAACCCGCAGGAGAAACCTCTCTTTCAAAGCGCTCTGCTCTGTGTTTGTTCACCTTAGGAAGTCGCATCTATGTTTAGATTCAGCGAGTTAGAAACAGGTTTCTTCTAAAAGCTGCGTTTGGATATTCCTGGGTTATTGGGAGTATAGGGTGTAATGAGAAATATCGGGCTCTAAAACAAAAACGGAGCTATGTAGCAGAATGATTGTCAAGATGTATGTTCAACTTATGTAGGTAAACAGATGTGTGAATGAAGCGGTTCAGAAACACTTTCTTTGGAGAATCTGGAAAGAGATATTTCCAGCCATAAACAGGCTCATAAGAATTAGTGGAAAGATCGCGTCTAAACCACTGGAGAAAGGCCTGTTTCAAACTGCTCTGCTGTGTGTTCGTTGACCTTAGGAAGTTGCATCTATGTTTCGATACAGCGAGTTAGAAACACGTTTCTCCTAAAAGCTGTGTTTGGATATTCCTGAGTGAATGGGCATAATGGGTGTAATGAGAAATATCTGGCTCTAAAACAAAAGCGGAGCTATGTAGCACAATGGTTGTCAAAGTGTATATTAAACTTACAGAGTTTAACCATTGTGTTAATGTAGCAGTTCAGTAACCCTTTCTTTGGAGAATCTGGAAAGAGATATTTCCACCCACATACAGACTCTTAAGAAATAGTTTTAAGATCGCCTTTAAATCATAGGAGAAACGTGTCTTTCAAACTGCTCCACTGTGTGTTCGTTCAACTTAGGAAGTTGCAGCTATGTTTAGATTCAGCGAGTTAGAATCAGGTTTCTTCTAAAAGCTGCGTTTGGATATTCCTGAGTGAATGGGAGTATAGGGTTTAAGGAGAAATATCTGGCTCTAAAACAAAAACGGAGCTATGTAGAAGAATGATTGTCAAGGTGTGTTTTCAACTTACAGAGTTACACAGATGTGTCAATGTAGCAGTACAGAAAACCTTTCCTTGGAGAATCTGGAAAGAGATATTACCAGCCATATATAGACTCTTAAGAATTAGCTTTAAGATCGAAACTAAATCATACGAGAAACCTCTCTTTCAAACTGCTCCACTGTGTGTTCGCTCACCGCAGGACGTTGCATCTATGTTTAGATTCAGCGAGTTAGAAACACGTTTCTCCAAAAAGCTGCGTTTGGATATTCGTGAGTGAATGGGAGTATAGGGTTTAATGAGAAATACCAGGCTCAAAAAGAAAAACGGAGCTATGTAGCAGAATGACTGTAAAAGTGTATGTTCAACTTACAGAGGTAAACAGATGTGTGAATGTAGCCGCTCAGAAACACTTTCTTTGGAGAATCTGGAAAGAGATATTTCCAGCAACAAACAGGCTCATAAGAATTAGCGGTAAGATCGAGTCTAAACCACTGGAGAAACGTCTCTTTCAAAGTGCCCTGCTGTGTGTTCGTTGACCTTCGAAAGTTGCATCTATGTTTCAATTCAGCGAGTTAGAAACACGTTTACTTCTAAAAGCTGCGTGTCCATATTCTTGAGTGAATGGGAGTATACAGTGTAATGAGAAATATCAGGATCTAAAACAACAATGGAGCTATGTAGCAGAATGATTGTCAAGGTGTACATTAAACTTACAGAGTTAAACAATTTTGTGAATGTAGCAGTTCACTAATCCTCTCTTTGATGAATCTGGAAAGAGATATTTCCAACAATATGCAGACTCTTAAGAATTTGCTATAAGATCGCGTCAAAATCACATTACAAACGTCTCTTTCAAACTGCTCTGCTGTGTGTTCGTTCACCTTCGGGAAGATGCATCTGTGTTTAGATTCAGCGATTTAGGAACACGTTTCTCCAAAAAGCTGCGTTTGGATATTCCTGAGTGAATGGGAGTATAGGGTGTAATGAGAAATATCAGGCTCTAAAACAGCAACGGAGCTATGTAGCAGAATGATTGTCAAGGTGTATGTTAAACTTAAAGAGTTAAACAATTGTGTGAATGTAGCAGTTCACTAAGGCTTTCTTTGGAGAATTTGGAAAGAGATATTTCTTTTTTTTTCCCATTTATTTTATTGCATTTTAGGTTTTGGGGTACATGTGAAGAACATGCAAAATTGTTGCATAGGAACACACGTGGCAGTGTGATTTGCTGCCTTCCTCCCCATCACCTACATCTGGCATTTCTCCCCTTGCTATCTCTCCCAAGCTTCCCACCCCCCACCCTCCCTCCCCTATTTCCCCCCAACTGACCCCAGTGTGTAGTGCTCCCCTCCCTGTGTCCATGTGTTCTCATTGTTCAACACCCGCCTATGAGTGAGAACATGTGGTGTTTGATCTTTTGCTCTTCTGTCAGTTTGCTGAGGATGATGGTTTCCAGGTTCATCCATGTCCCTACAAAGGACCCAAACTCATCGTTTTTTATGGCTGCATAATATTCCATGGTGTATATGTGCCACATTTTCCCTATCCAGTCTATCGTCGATAGGCATTTGGGTTGGTTCCAGGTCTTTGCTATTGTAAACAGTGCTGCAATGAGCATTCGTGTACACGTGTCCTTATAGTAGAATGATTTGTAATCCTTTGGATATATACCCAGTGATGGGATTGCTGGGTCAAATGGAATTTCTATTTCTAGGTCCTTGAGGAATCGCTACACTGTCTTCCACAATGGTTGCACTAATTTACACTCCCACCAACAGTGCAAAAGTGTTCCTATTTCTCCACATCCTCTCCAGCATCTGTTGTCTCCAGATTTTTTAATGATTGCCATTCTAACCGGCGTGAGATGGTATCTCAGTGTAGTTTTGATTTGCATTTCTCTGATGACCAGTGATGATGAGCATTTTTTCATATGTTTGTTGGCCTCACGTATGTCTTCTTTTGAGAAGTGTCTGTTCATATCCTTTGCCCACTTTTGAATGGGCTTGTTAGTTTTTTTCTTGTAAATCTGCTTTAGTTCTTTGTAAATTTTGGATATCAGCCCTTTGTCAGATGGGTAAACTGCGAAAATTTTTTCCCAATCTGTTGGTTGCCGATTCACTCTAATGATTGTTTCTTTTGCTGTGCAGAAGCTGTGGAGTTTGATTAGGTCCCATTTGTCTATTTTGGCTTTTGTTGTCAATGCTTTTGGCGTTTTGGTCATGAAGTCCTTGCCTACACCTACGTCCTGAATGGTTTTGCCTAGATTTTCTTCTAGGGTTTTTATGGTGTTAGGTCTTATGTTTAAGTCTTTAATCCATCTGGAGTTAATTTTAGTGTAAGGTGTCAGGAAGGGGTCCAGTTTCTGCTTTCTGCACATGGCTAGCCAGCTGGAAAGAGATATTTCCAGCCATATACAGGCTCCTAAGAATTAGCTTTAAGATCGCATCTAAATCGCAGGAGAAACGTCTCTTTCAAATGGCTCCGCTGTGTTTTCGTTTAACTTCAGTAGTTGCATCTATGTTTAGATTCAGCGAGTTAGATACAAGTTTCTTCTAAAAGCTGCGTTTGGATATTCCTGAGTTAATGGGAATAATGGGTGTAATGAGAAATATCTGGCTTTAAAACAAAAGCGGAGCTATGTAGCAGAATGATTCTCAAGGTGTATATTAAACTTAGAGAGTTAAACTAGTGTGTGAATGTAGCAGTTTACTAACCCTTTCTTTGGAGAATCTGGAAAGAGATATTTCCAGCCTTATACAGAATCTTAAGAATTAGCTTTAAGATCGCATCTAAATCATACTAGAAACGTCTCTTTCAAACTCCTCCACTGTGTGTTCGTTCACCTTAGGAAGTTTCATCTATGTTTAGATTCTGCGAGTTAGAAACACGTTTCTCCAAAAAGCTGCGTTTGGATATTGCTGAGTGAATGGGAGTATATGTTTTAATGAGAAATATCTGGCTGTAAATCAAAAACGGAGCTATGTAGCAGAATGATTGTCAAGGTGTTGTTCAACTTACAGAGTTAAACAGATGCGTGAATGTAGCACTTCAGAAACCCTTTCCTTGGAGAATCTGGAAAGAGATATTTCCAGCCATATACAGGCTCATATGAAGTAGCTTTAAGATCGCGTCTAAACCACAGGAGAAACGTCTCTTTCAAACTGCTGTGCTCTGTGTTCGTACACCTTAGGAAGTTGCATCTATGTTTAGATTCAGCGAGGTAGAAACACGTTTCTTCTTAAGTCTGCGTTTGGATATTCCTGAGTGAATGGGAGTATAGGGTGTAAAGAGAAATATCTGGCTCTAAAACAAAAACGGAGCTAAGAAGCTGAATGATTGTCAAGGTGTATATTCAACGAATAGAGTTAAACAGATGTGTGAATGTAGCAGTTCAGAAAACTTTTCTTTGGAGAATCTGGAAAGAGATGTTTCCAGCCATATACAGGCTCCTACGAATTAGCTTTAGGATCGCTTCTAAATCAAAGGAGAAACATCTCTTTCAAACTGCTCTCCTGTATGTTCGTTCAAATTCGGAACTTACATTTTTGTTTAGATTCAGCGAGTTAGAAACACGGTTCTCCACATAGCGGCGTTTGGAAAATCCTTAGTGAAAGGGAGTATAGGGAGTAATGAGAAATATCGTGCTCTAAAACAAAAACGGAGCTACGTAGCAGAACGATTGTCAAGGTGTATATTCAACTTAGAGAGTAAACAGACATGTGAATGTAGGAGTTCAGAAAACCTTTCTTTGGAGAATCTGGAAAGGGATAATTCCAGCCATATACAGCCGCATAATATTTAGCGGTAAGATCGCGTCTAAACCATAGGAGAAACGTCTCTTTCAAACTGCTCTCTTATGTGTTCGTTCACCTTTGGAAGTTGCATCTATGTTTAGATTCAGCGATTTAGAAACACGTTTCTTCTAAAAACTGCGTTTGTATATTCCTGAGTGAATGGGAGTATAGGGTGTAATGAGAAATATATGGCTCTAAAACAAAAACGGAGCTATGTAGCTGATGATTGTCAAGGTGTATATTCAACATATAGAGTTGAACAGATATGTGAATGTAGCAGTTCAGAAACACATTCTTCGGATAATCTGGAAAGAGATATTTCCAGCCATAGTCTGGCTCCTAAGAATTAACTTTAAGATCGCATCTAAATCACAGGAGAAACGTCTCTTTCAAACTGCTCCGCTGTGTGTTCGTTCACATTCGGAAGTTGCATCTATGTTTAGATTCAGCGAGTCAGAAACACGTTTCTCCAAATAGGGGCGTTTGTATATTCCTCAGTGAATGGGAGTTTAGGGTGTAATGAGAAATATCGGGATCTAAAACAAAAACGGAGCTATGTAGTAGAATGATTGTCAAGGTGTATATTAAACTTAGTGAGTTAAACAATTGTGTGAATGTAGCAGTGCACTAACCGTTTCTTTGGAGAATCTGGAAAGAGATATTTCCAGCCATATGCAGGCTCCTAAGAATTAGCGGTAAGATCGCGTCTAAACCACAGGTGCATCGTCTCTTTCAAACTGCTCTCTTATGTGTTCGTTCACCTTTGGAAGTTGCATCTATGTTTAGATTCAGCGAGTTAGAAACACGTTCCTTCTAAAAGCTGCGTTTGGATATTCCTGGGTTACTGGGAGTATAGGTTGTAATGAGAAATATCTGGCTCTAAAACAAAAGCGAAGCTATGTAGCAGAATGATTGTCAAGGTGTATATTAAACTTACAGAGCTAAAGAATTGTGTGAATGTAGCAGTTGCATAACCCTTTCTTTGGAGAATCCGGAAAGAGATATTTCCAGCCATATACAGACTCTTAAGAATTAGCTTTAAGATCGCATCTAAATCATACGACTAACGTCTCTTTCAAACTGCTCCACTGTGTTTGGTTCACATTAGGAAGTTGCATCTATGTTTAGATTCAGCGAGTTAGAAACAGGTTTCTCCAAATAGCGGCGTTTGGATATTCCTGAGTGAATGGGAGTATAGGGTGTAATGAGAAATATCGGGCTCTAAAACAAAAACGGAGCTATGTAGCAGAATGATTGTCAAGGTGTATATTCAACTTAGAGAGATAAACAGATATGTGAATGTAGCAGTTCAGAAAACCTTTCTTTCGAGAATCTGAAAAGTTATATTTCCAGCCATGTACAGGCTCATATGATTTAGTGGTAACATCGCCTCTAAACCACAGGAGAAACATCTCTTTCAAACTGCTGTGCTGTGTGTTCGTTTCCCTTCGGAGGTAGCAACTATGTTTAGATTCAGCGAGTTAGAAACACGTTTCTCCAAAAAGCGGACTTTGGATATTCCTGAGTGAATGGGAATATAGGGTGTAATGAGAAATATCGGGCTCTAAAACAACAACGGACGTATGTAGCAGAATGATTATCAAGCTGTATATTAAACTTACAGAGTTAAACAGATGTGTGAATGTGGCAGTTCAGAAACCCTTTCCTTGGAGAATCTGGAAAGAGATATCTCAAGCCATATACAGGCTCCTAAGAATTAGCTTTAAGATCACATCTAAATCACAGGAGAAACGTCTCTTTCAAACTGCTCCGCTATGTTTTCATTCACCTTTGGAAGTTGCATCTATGTTTACATTCAGCGACTTAGTAACACGTTTCTCCAAATAGCGGCGTTTGGATATTCCTGAGTGAATGGTTGTATAGGGTGTAATGAGAAATATCGGGCTCTAAAACAAAAACGGAGCTATGTAGCAGAATGATTGTCAAGGTGTATATTCAACTTAGAGAGAGAAACAGGTATGTGAATGTAGCAGTTCAGAAAACCTTTGTTTGGAGAATCTGGAAAGAGACAATTCCAGCCATATACAGGCTCCTAAGAATTAGCGGTAAGATCGCGTCTAAACCACAGGAGAATCGTCTCTTTCAAACTGCTCTCCTATTTCTTCGTTCACCTTCAGAAGTTGCATGTATGTTTAGATTCAGCGAGTTAGAAACACGTTTCTCCAAAAAGCGGCATTTGGATATTCCTGAGTGAATGGGAGCATAGGGTGTAATGAGAAATATCGGGCTCTAAAACAAAAAAGGAGCTATGTAGCAGAATGATTGTCAAGGTGTAAATTCAACTTAGAGAGTTAAACTGATATGTGAATGTAGCAGTTCAGAAAACATGTCTTTGGAGAATCTGGAAAGAGATATTTCCAGCGATATACAGGCTCCTACGACTTAGCGGTAAGATGGCGTCTAAACCACAGGAGAAACGTCTGTTCAAACTGCTCTGCTGTGTTTGGTTCACATTAGGAAGTTGCATCTATGTTTAGATTCAGCGAGTTAGAAACAGGTTTCTTCTAAAAGCTGCGTTTGGATATTTCTGGGTCATTGGGAGTATAGGGTGTAATGAGAAATATCTGGCTCTAAAACAAAAACCGAGCTATGTAGCTGAATGATTGTCAAGGGGTATATTCAACATATAGAGTTAAACAGATGTGTGAATGTGGCAGTTCAGAAACCCTTTCCTTGGAGAATCTGGAAAGAGGTATTTGCAGCCATATACAGGCTCCTAAGAATTAGCTTTAAGATCACGTCTAAACCACTGAAGAAACGTCTCTTTCAAACTGCTCTGCTCTGTGTTCGTTCACCTTAGGAACTTGCATCTATGTTTCGATTCAGCGAGTCAGAAACACGTTTCTTCTAAAACCTGCGTGTCTATATTCTTGAGAGAATGGGAGTATACAGTGTAATGAGAAATATCTTGCTCTAAACAAACACGGAGCTATGTAGCAGAATGATTGTCAAGGTGTATATTAAACTTACAGAGTTAAGCAATTGTAGGAATGTAGCAGGTGAATAACCCTTTCTTTGGAGAATCTAGAAGGAGATATTTCCGGCAATATACAGACTCTTAAGAATTAGCTGTAAGATTGCGTCTAAATCACATTAGAAACGTCTCTTTCAAACTGCTCTGCTGTGTGTTTGTTTACCTTCGGAGGTTGCATGTATGTTTAGATTCAGCCAGTTATAAACACGTTTCTCCAAAAAGCGGCGTTTGGATACTCCTGAGTGAATGTGAGTATAGTGTGTCATTAGAAATATTGGGCTCTAAAACAACAACGGAGGTATATAGCACAACGATTGTTAAGGTGTATATTAAACTTAAAGAGTTAAACAATTGTGTGAATGTAGCAGTTCACTAACCCTTTCTTTGGAAAATCTGGAAAGAGATATTTCCAGCCATATACACACTGTTAAGAATTAGCTTTAAGATCGCATCTAAATCATACGAGAAACGTCTCTTCACCTTAGGTAGTTGCATCTATGTTTCGATTCAGCGAGTTAGAAACACATTTCTTCTCTAAGCTGCGTTTGGATATTCCTGGGTTATTGGGATTATAGGGTGTAATGAGAAATATCTGGCTCTAAGACAAAATCGGAGCTATGTAGCAGAATGATTGTCAAGGTGTATGTTCAACTTACAGAGTTAAACAGATGTGTGAATGTAGCGGTTCAGCAACACTTTCTTTGGAGAATCTGGAAAGAGATAATTCCAGCCATATGCAGGCTCATAAGATTTAGCGGTAAGATCGCGTCTAACCCACAGGAGAAACGTGTTTTTCAAACTGCTCTGCTGTGTTTCGTTCACATTAGGAAGTTGCATCTATGTTTAGATTCAGCGAGTTAGAAACAAATTTCTTCAAAAAGCTGCGTTTGGATATTCCTGGGTTATTGGGAGAATAGGGTGTAATGAGAAATATCTGGCTCTAAAACAAAAACGGAGCTATGTAGAAGAATGATTGTCAAGGTGTATATTAAACTTACAGAGTTAAATAAATGTGTGAATGTAGCAGTTCACTAACCCTTTCTTTGGAGAATCTGGAA